>NW_019170199.1:0-33669 GCF_001792695.1 Aspergillus bombycis | reverse complement strand
TTTATATTTAAAATTAAATCTAAAATTATTAACTATATATTAATATTAAAATTATAATAATAGTAGAATTGCGATTTGCTGAGTCCATGCCCACTTGGGCCGCCCCCTCCGTTGGGTTTAGTGTCTGTCTCCGCCGCGCTGTATCCTGTATAGCCTAGTCTATTTGCGGTTTAGCCTGCCTGTATCAGGCTTAGTCTCAGGAACTATTCTGAAACAGGATCTGCTATCCTGTACCGCCCGACCAGCTATTTTCGCGATCTATATAAGCTTGCGGTACATTACTTAACAATAATATTTCTTTTTTCTATCAATTTTGTTTCCCCTAGAACTCCAGACAGCAGTAATATCTCTAGTCGGCTGATATATCTTCTTATCAGCTGAAAACTCTGTATCTATAATACAGTCCCTTTTCCACTCGCGAAATTGAATTGATCTCTCTACTTCGAAGAAAAATAAGAACAGATCTTATCAGCCTATCCTGCAGAATTTAATAGATAACTTTTTTTATCCTACTATATATATTCAAAGGATACCCTTTTATCTTGGATTTTATATTATTAGATATTGAAATTGATATCCTGAGTTGCAGTACTTTGATATCTCGCGTATTCTATAGCCGGGATATTTTTGCCCTTATACAGTAGATAAAATACAGTGGAAAAAGACAGCAGATAAAGTAGAAATTAATATTGACTCTTTACTCTGAGATAGCTTGCGCGGATCCCAAAAATATTTTGTAATATTTTATAAATATAATACAATACTCGAGCTAGATATCTCCTCTCCAATAGACTATCGCTGAATATATATATTTATTCTTAGTTATCGATCTACAAGCCAATTTCCGAACTTATAGCCAATTATAAAAATATCTTATAGAAAACTGCGGCTGAACTGACACTTTTTAATTAATTTTAGACTCTTATATCTAGAATAAGCTGTAAGCAGTATATTGTTACTGATTAAAAAAGAAAGTCTTTTAAATTAATCTTTGTACTATTAAATTATTTACTGATATATAGCAATACCGCAGTATTACTTGATCTATTTTTAACTAAATAATCAGATACTCCTACAGTGGACACATTTTTAATTCTTTTCACCGAGGCAGTTCGGCGGTCTGCTCGATATACTGCTCAAATATAATATATTATTAATCGAGTTTATCTATAGCTGTACCGAATTACAGTACTTTTAAAGTATCTTATTTTATAAATACTGTCGACTCTTTTATTTTGCTTAAAGAAACTAATAAATATATCTAATCTATCTTTATATACTTCTTTTCTATACTTCTCTTCTACAATTGCCATAACTATTAAAATTTATATCCGGTATAAGCTAGGGAGCTTTTCAAGATATATAAATAAATCTTGATTAAATAAAATTCTACTACAGTTCTAGCTATCAAAAGTCTCGAAGTATATTAATCTCTACTAATAGAAATTAACTAACTTTTATCTATATTATACAGCTGTTTCAGTATTCTTCTTTTATTACTAAGTCTGTCTTTATCTAAGTACAGACACCGATAAATATACTAGACTTTTTGATATCTCTAATATATAAACAGTTCTCTACTGATATTATAAATCCACAGAATATATTTAATATCAAGATATCTAATTTCTATAACAGAGCTATATCTCAACTATAAATAATTATAGAAAGTAAATATCTAATTACTATAGATATATCAGAGATTCCTAAATCTCTATTAGATTTTATAAAATATTCTCTATTATTATCAAAGTTATCAGTATTTAAAGACTCTACTATATCGATATTATCAATAACAAATAAACTTAAGTAAGAAAATACTCTGTCTAGTAATATTCTCGATATAATTAATACAGCAACTTCTGACTACTCTATATTATTTATTATTATATTTAAATTATCAAGTAATATATTTAGCAGTCTTTCTATAGACAGTAATTTCCAGCAAGAACCGGTCAACAATATTATAGATATATTATCTTGTATCCCAGATTATAATAGAGATCTATATCTAATAACAATAAATACTCCAGAGCAGACCAGAAATCTCAAAATAGCTAAAAATAAGTCTATTCTATTCTATTAATTTTATCAGTCAAATATATTTTCTAACCTAGAATATTCTACTAGTCTAGTAATTCCGAGTATCGATAGACTAGAATTCTATCTATCGATTACTATTATTATACCGGTATCTCTATAGATATAAAAAAAAGTTACTAAAATAAGTATAAAAATCACCGCAGTAGCTTACAAAAAACAGCTTTGAGCTAGTAACAGTAACAATAATCACCAGAATTCTGAAATATTAATTACTGATATAACTCGACAGTATCCAAAGATAAAATTAAAATCTAGAATAAGATCTCTTTATTATTTACTGGGCGGTCAAATCTCTATTCTATATAATTATTCTGATACTATCTACAAGATCCGCAGAAGAGCTATCCTCACAGTTGAGTCCAGTAGACCGAGACCAATATATTATTTTATATTTGTTCTCGAGACTGGTCCAATATAGACTTAAATCTCTCCGGCCGATATATCGGGAAAACAAAGACTATATATCTCAGACAAAAATATACTGTTAATATAGCTGAAGGAAAAAGAGACAATATTATAGATAGAGATTACTGTATATTTCCCTGAACAAAGTATATTATCTCTCCAAATCTACTACTCAACCAAATTATACTACAAGACTACTATATAAACTGAAAGACTACGAAGATATCGATAAAAGATACTGAACTCGAGAGAATCTATACTAAAAGAAATAAATAGATATATTCAATCTATTTATTTTCCGACTGTCGACTCTTCTTTCTAATAGTAAAAGCCAAATATCTGAAAAACTATTAATTCTTGAAAAGAAATCCCTGAATTGTCCAAGAGATATTTATATTATCTGTTACAGTTTATATTATTTATTCAATATCCAATTATCCTAATAAATTTCTCTCCAGACAAACAGACTTTTTATAAATAAATAAACTCGGTCCAAAATAGATATATATAGTTTTCGACACAGAGACTTTGTCTCGACTAATCTAGTAAATATAAGTTGAGTTACAATAAATAAGATTTATTTATATAAATATAATACTGTTACTTGAAATAGAAATTTAGTTAGAATTCTAATAGATCAAAATCAAAAATTAAAAACAATAATAAATAAAAATCAGATACAGGAAAAGAAGAGTTTGAGATTAATAACTATCTGTAGAGAATAGCTGCTATCTCTACCTAGCTCGGTCTAATCAGAATCTATTTTATACTTAATTTAGCTCTGGATTACTGCTTGAGAGAATACAATATTTCTGTCTTATAGAAAGATTAGACTCTCTCTATTAAAATATAATTAATTTCAAATCTTAAATAATAGATTACTATATCTAGCCCAAGAGCAGATAAATATCTCTACAATTACTTCCTTGTTTTCACAGCAATAAATAGATTTACTTTAAATCCAAAGTAATTTTTATATTCTAATTAGTAATACAATTTCTTATAGATTAATATAGATTTTGTTCTTTTTACTTACTTTCAGTAAAAAACCGATAATCTATTGCTCTTATTTAGTCGATAAAGCTGTTCTCCACTAGCTATATATCTCTTATCTTTTTCTATATTCTCTTCTTCCCTTCGGATATATTATCAGATAGCAAGAGACAAAGAGCAGCCTCAATAAGAACCGCGACAATTATATAATCTAAAGACAACAGACCATTCTAAAAATAGATATAACTGTATCCCAAAACACTCCGAGATATACAGAATAGATATCTGTGACAGTAACCCCAATTATTATTGGTAGAGAGCTATCACTCTGTCCTTGTCTGGCACATTGTGACCCTTTAGAACAGATATTAGAATAATATAAACAGCCGACTAGATATATACTCTAATACTTTGAATTTTTTATATACTGTTTCTTTAACCGGAAAAATTTAAAGAATTTCTGATATCTATCACAGCAGTGCTTAGAGAATCAAAGATACTATTCCAGAGATTTTATATCCAGAAAATATTACTAGCAGTATTGACAGTAAGCTATAATAAATATAATATAGTCAAGGAGAAGCAGCACTAATCAAAATATTCAAAGAAATAAGTACTGAAATTGTATATAAACATAAATTTAATCCTTATTTCTAAAAGAGCTACCGAACTTAAATAAACTCCTAAAGATATCTCTATCCCGAGATATAATCGATGGTCCTTATACAATATATGTTGACACTGCCAATTCCTCTATCGAGAAGTGTCGCAGGAACAAAGAGATACGAGCGAAACGCGAGGCTGAAGAGAAGGCTGCAAAGAAGGGAGGTTCTACTGTTTGTCCCCGACCCTTACTTTCCAATCTGTTTAAATTGGCGTGCTATATACTGATGATTATTAATAAAAGAAGAGCGGAAAGTCCGGATAGACTGCTATTCAGGCTGGTTACCTAGTCTTACTGGTAGTCTGTAGCCAGAAACTTGACTACTGTTTTAACTATTGTACCCACGATCTTTTTCTCTTTCAGTTATTACTATCTTTAGAATGTATATTCTTTTCTATTAATCTGGGAGATCTGCTCTGAGAGAGAAGAATATCTCAGTCAACTTTTACTCCTTAGTTTTCTTGAATTTGTGATTCTAGTATTTTCAGTAGATTGTTGAGTAGTCAGTTCTCTTACAGGAGTATTATATATCTTCTTCTCTAACCCAACTTTATAATATCTATTGACAAATCCGTGTCGATATATTTAGAAGTTGATTACTTGATTTATTTTCTTAATATTCTATAGTATTGTAAGTCAACTTTTAAGTATATAACTCTAAGTATTAAGTTTCTATTATTTCTATCTGTAGCGTTATGACAAAATATATTTAGCTTGATAGTACTGTTTAGACAATATTGCTGAGATCTGGAAGTACTATAGTATTTAAGATAATTATAAAAGATTTAAATAACTGAATCTATAGACTGTGTGTCTAATATTATAATAGATACTATATCAAAAGAATAGTGTTATATCTGAGGCAGCGATACTCGTACTAACCGACTATAAAATAGATCAGTCCCCCTTCCTTGTTTATCTCACTTGTTTCTAAATAAACTTATTGACTAAAGTTTATATCGCCATAAGTCCTGTTACTTATCTATTAGAAATCTCTCTGATATTATAGATACTAATACACTTATTGACCTTGTCCACGAGATACAGGGCCAGCTCTGGGTTAATAAGATAAACAAGACCCACAGAACAGATCGTCTTTATCAGTAGATATCTACTTTCTATTCTAACAAGCTTCCCTGTAAACTTGATAGTATCTTTTACCACGATATATTTAATACTAATATAAAGATTGTTTTTAGTAACAATATAGCCTGGATAGTTCGTTTCTCTCGCGCGGGAATAGTCTGTGACAACTATATCGACAAGAAGATTGCAATAGAGATAATAATTCTAGATCTTCTCCGCAATAGAACTACTATTCCCGTCCCGACAGTCCAGACATAGGATCCCGCTACCACTAATCCACTTAGTCTCGGTCTGTTTATTATAATAGACTTTATCAAGGGTATAAGCCTAAACAATCTTCTCCGGGATCCCACTACCGATCGCCCCAGCAGAGTTATAAGAGAGGATATCAGCGATTGTGATATTGAATATATCTATAGACAGTTAGCAAATTTCCTCCTTCAGATTTTCAAGCTCGATTTTGATTAGATCGGTAGCCTACTATCGCCACAGGCCGGAGTCTATGATCCTATACTGTCACAGCTGCTTACTTTTAAGTCGCATAGCATTCTACAGAACAGAGGGGTTGATACTTTTGGTATATCTTGTCTTCTTAACACTCTAGTTAATCAACTATATTGGCTAAGAAATAATTTCTAGGTGACCGAACCCAGGGATTTGTAACAACCACAGAGTATTTTCAATATATTGTTGGGCAAGACTGGGAACAGCTTATTTACCAGCCAAACTCAATCATTAGAGAATACAATGCTAAGAACAAATATATAATATTTAAGATTTTAAAAACCTTGATATCTGATCTGGTCAATCCAAAGTATAATAATCACAAATTTAAATTAATTTATAACGATCTTGGCTTAGCGAATCTAATTGTTCGTGATAAAGAAGATCTTACTGTTATTAGAATAGTAGATCTTGAATAATCATATATTAGGCCCGCCCAACTATTTGATTCAGTACTATAGTAGCTTCTCCAAGACAGATCTGTTAACAGTACATAGGACTACAAGAATAAGAAGCCACCCAAGATTGCTACCCGGTACTTTAAGTACCTTGATATCTTTATACATATCTTGGAGGAGGAAGAGATAAAAATACCAGATTATAAAGAGAGAGAGCTCTCTAGTCTTATTAAATGGTCGCAAACCTCTGGAGCTATGTAGCTACACATACTCCTTATGTCTGGCTTTAACAACCATCGCAGCTTTCCTTTTACTAAGCTCCGTCAATATGTGGGGACTAGCGAATAGGCTAAGTGTAAGAGAGAATTTAACCAGCCAGAATTGCTTGAGACATTCGCGTCGCGGAAGATCAACGAGTTGGATAACTATAATAAAGTCTTAGAGCAAATAGAAGAGAAAAAAGCGCTCATAGACAGGGGTAAGATAACGCGGGAAGAATTCCTTGCCAACACTCTAATAGAATCATGGTATTCCCTATTGTCTACGGCGAACGATAAGATGACGAATGGCAACGGATTATTCCATACGGTAGCTACTTGGTTTATCTCGCAGACTACAAAGTTGAGAGTGGCCGCAAGGATGGGATGAGCAGGTTGTATTAGCAGAAAGACCGGATGTTGTGATTTAACAGAAACAATGATGTCAAAAGACCTGAACGCTTTGAACCATTTGAGACGGTTAAGCTCCAACAGCCGGCTTCTTAAAGAGATTAATATGCTCATAGTGAGTTTTGTACTTCATCAACCGCTAATGCACAGTAGTACTCTGAATTGCAGCCTACTAGAGCAGACAGAGCAAGAAAATCTGGATGCCGCCCGGGGATTCATTCCTTGTTGTAAGAGCATCCGCATCGGCACCAAGTGCTAATAATTCGGGCGATTCATGAATTTACTGTACTGTGCATATTCTTGATAAAGAGCCACAGTTAGGGGTGAGCCATGTTGCACTGCTAAGAAAACTTAATATCCAAGAGTTTTTGTCTACAGCAGCACATTCCCTGAATTTATTGGCCTACAGGTGCCCTCTTACGCAACTCACAAAAGCTAGGCGCTAATCCCCCCCTTTAGTATGTTGTCGGTCTCACTTGTAGCCTGCGGCGATGCGAGATTGGGATTCGATTGGCTGGTGGTTCCTCCATTGTCGAGGTTACGGGGCGGCGGCGGCTGGGATGATGATTGGATGAACTTATAACCCCAGTGTCCAAGTGTCAACCATGCGAATAGCACATAGAATAGCCCATACAAATGGCTTATCCGGAAGCGCGCTACATTCTTAGGGGTCTGTATACGATATTATTAGACAATTCGTTCTTTGTTTTCTATCCACAGTCCATCTCTATTAGCTTATATATGTCAAGCCAAAAGGGTAAAGTCATCATCCGGGACATCCTGAAGTTCTCATCTCGGATATTCTCAAGCTCACTACGGCGGCGACACGATGGCAGTGGAACAAAAAGATCGTATACCGACTTGTTAAGATGTCCGGCCGACAGGCAGGAGGTACTACGGCAGTAGAAGGCAGCCAATTTGGCCGGCTGGAGACTTCTTTTTCTACCGGAAGAGGAAGTATACGGCCGGGTGATGGTGTCGATCGTGTTGATCTAGGTTGCTCCTCATGCTGGGGTCGCCGGTTTGACCTAGAGTAGTCCTCATCTTTCGTAGTAGGCTCTCGGGAAAGGATGACTGCATGTTGTAGTTTGTAAATAGTTCAGAATTCCCAGAATAATATCACCTCTCCCGCGAAGTGTCAATCTCCTTTTTTGCTGAGGGTCGTACTCCAGTATACCTGGATCGCGCCTGGGCTTCTCCCTGGATATTCCTCCGAGAATCGCCTCGTGACCTCGACAATGGTAGCAACCAACAACAGCCGACAGAGTCATGTATGAGGCATTTATGCTATTGGGCATACTCGTCCCAGACACATTCTCATCGCCATATGGGTAATTGCGAGATCAGCATGGCTGGGAGGAGAATGGGGACGAAACAGAGGCGCAGGACGGGAGGCCGCCGGAAAAGGAGGGGAGGTGGGGCAGGCATCAGGTGTACCGCGCAATCAGCCTTGGGTGGAGTCTGTTGGAGGTTGGGAGGGTCAGACTCTTTCCTAGATGAAGAAAACTGGAAAGGTAGATACTGTAGAAGGCCAATAGGCAACATGACGACTCGAATGAATATACGCTCTGGCAGTAGCAGCTGGATGAACGGAGGATATGAATCATTTCGTCAGATAACATGGATGAGGAGAGAGCAAAAAGTTTAGCCAACGAGCCGGTCCAGCTGACGGGGCAGAGAATCTGGAAGTGGAGGTGAGCAAAAAAAGGGGGGCGAAAGGGGCAGGCGTCTCTGGAGTTGGTGAGACGACGGGCCGCGGCCGGGTGAGTGCAGAATATGGGAGGGGGGTTGAGGAAAAAGAAGTAATTGGACTGAGAGAGGCGAGGGCAGTTCTTATATACTCGGAGGAGCCAGCGGGCGGTGATAACAATACGGCGTACCGGGAGACTATCCCGAAAGAGGCAAAACTAACCGAAACAGGAAATTCACAGGTCCTCGCTTTACATTCAACATCTAAGCTTCAGCTATTGCTAAGCATCAGTATCATATGTATTCACGATATAGAATGTGAGATACTAGTAAAAGAATTTGTAGAGGTGCTGAGAAGATGTGCAGTAGTTATTGTTAGATTGTGACGTTGCAGTGATAGGACAAAGATATTAGGAGCATTGTCCTGCAGCAATTGCCAAAGGGAACAGGCATAGCACATTGAACAAGTTCAATTCAAATATGGCCCCCCTCCCTTAGATACTGATAAATATCATGAACACCATAACCGCTGTCCAAGTCATCCTCATCCTCATCCTCATCCTCATCACCTGAAGAATCAACATCCGTCACCTTCTGCCCATTCACATCCTCCACCCAAGTCTCATAACCATCATAATACGGAATCAAACCGGGCTTCCCAATAGCCGGATATCGTTCGTCAAACTCCACTACATCCCACGAACGCGAAAACGGCCAAATCCCACAAATCTTCAAACGGACCCAACCCACATTATAAGGCTCGTGCCGGTATCCCTTATCAGGAAAATAGCGATCAATCAAGATCACATATCCCGTTTTTTTGGTGATCCAATTTTTGCTTTCGAGGCAAGGCTCTGGACTCGCCAGAATAGATTGAAGGGCATGGTCATCGATCATTAAGCAAAAGGCTGACCGTGGAGTGCTACGATGATTGTAGTCTGGATGTCGTTCTACCCAGTCTTGGAACAGTTGCCGGACTTTAACAGGCGAAGCCCCCTCTAGCAATTGTTTATCATCAATAATGACGTTTTTAAAGCCCTCCCAGACGATCTCGGCTGGTTCAGGGTCATCGTCATATCTTATAGTGCAGTGGATATAGCGATTGAGTTTGGCAAGGGCCTGGTTCCAGTCCTCGTCGGAACCGTATGCTGTCCGGTAGATGAAATATCCCCACGGCCAACCTTGGCCCCAGTGTACGGATCTCTCGAGGAACTGCCTTGAAAGAGTCTTGCCCCACCATGGCTGACTTTCAAGACGATCATAGAATTTCACTATCCCTTGGTCTGGCGAAAAGTCGGATGAAGCCCATGGTTCAGACCAGGATTTGTGGTAGAAGAATCCGTTGTACGAATCAGGTGAGGATGGTCTGGTTTGGTCAGACATGGTGCAAGGAGGCCGATGTCTGCTGGTTTGAACTCTGCGCGTCTATGTAAAGCTTTTACATAAGAATGCTTGGGACTTAAGTCTAGGCGGGGTAACCTACGGCAACCACGTAGTACCCGGCTTAGTGAATTGTGTGGTCGTGGCTCACGCTGTGGTAAATAACGTAATCCACGGGCGAGCGGCCATCCCGGGCGAGCGGCCACCACACCAGAATTCTACGCACCTCCTAGAAATGAAGCTATTCAAAACACCGAAAAATATGCATTTCTATAGAAAATTTAAATAGTCTGACGATTAGGACACTGAGTAATTTTATGTCCTAGTATATTACAGCTAGAATATCTTGGTGGAGCACGTACACACTGGCTTTCTACCGGAGTGTCTATATTTACTGAGGCAGTAGTTATAGGCTCTACAGTAGAATTTCTGTCTTGTATAAGTTTCTGAGCTTTCTGAACTAAAATATCTGATTCTATAGTAATCTATCTAGTAGAGCGCTTTTTCTTTTTAAGTATTTTTATATTTGCGGTGTGTAGTTTCTTGATTTTCTGCTTTATAATAGTAGCTTTATTTAAAGCTTATTTATAGTCTTTAAAAAACTATTTTATTACTATCTTAGTAGACGAGTCAGGATTTTTATATAAGCTCTAAGCAGCTTTTTCAGTGTAGTCTCCTACTTTTGTAGTTGCTTTAGATTATAAGATATTTTAGATACTAAATTAGTAGATCTACTACTAGATCTACTATCTGGAGATATTACTTCTAGTTGAATATTTAGCTGAGATAATATATACTCAGAATTAAAAGAAATAAGACCAGTAGCTGAAAAACTGCTGTAGATATTACTGGTAGTATATATTTAAGCTCTTGTCTGAGAAAAGATCTCGAGAAAGTTAAATTTATTGATATAGTTAAAATCTAATCTTATCTTATTCTTAATTAGCTGTCTATATATATATTTTAGAGAATTAAAGCAGTCTATATTAAGTGGCTGAAGTAGATAAGATAAGTGTATAGATATACAGAGAGATATAATATTATTTTGACTGTATATATTGTTAAATTGAGATATTAAATAACTGCTGTGACTATCGAGTATTAAAAGCTAATATCGACCAACTGTACAGTCAGCAGTAAATAGTATAAATAGCCGCTGCAGCTAATATAGATCTATTTTATCGATAATCCAGCTATTTGTACTCGTTTCTATACACCAGTCTGATAGTAGATCTATCTTGTATCAGCCCTTAATATAGACTTTGTCTTTGAAGATAAGATAAGATAGAAGAGGTTCTCTAGAGCTAATATACTCAATAGAAGTGATCTATTTCTGGTTCTCTGGCTATAGAAGAAAAGATCTATTAGCTAACTCAGCTCGAGTAACTACTTTAGCAGTAGATATTAAGCCTATTACAAAGCCAGTTTTATTAAAGTTGTAGATATCGTCCGGTTGAATATTATACTGTATTATAGTGATTTGTACGCGCTCAAACTACTTATATAGAAGCTTAGAATCCTTGTATTTAGCGCGCTGATAGTTATAGCGGTGAGAAAATTGAGTTTTTAACTTCTTACGGTGTTTAATAAAAGTATATACCCAGTTTTTACTAACAGTAGTAGGAGTATCAGTAAAATCACGTTTTAAAAGTAAGATATTGGCCATTTCTCGTACATGAGCAGGTCGAGGCGGTGCTCCACGCTGATCTAGCGATAGAATCCAGTGTACCAGCGAATTCTCCTTATTTTGAGTCAATTTATGGCCATTGGCGCGTGTTTCGGCTCGAAAAGTATGGCTATTCAGGCGTCTCCGAAGGGTAGTACGTGGAATATTATAGATACGTGCTGCTTCAGCTATAGTGCGAATTTCTTGTTTTTTAATAGCTGAGATTGCTAGTAGAATTCTACCTTCTTGTTCAATAGAATCTTTTAGCTTTCTGGCTGCTTTTGGTGGCATAGTTGGTGGTTGAAATATATAGATTCTTCAAGCGTGGTTGAAATTGGTTGACGTGGCCGCTCGCCCGGGATGGCCGCTCGCCCGTGGATTACGTTAATTTAGTGGCTGTTAATAACCCATGGCCTTAGCTGGTGAGAACGTTACGTCTTACACAGACTTTTCCCATTTGATCCTTGGATGTTTTGTTTGGCGAAGATAATTAACAATCTCATGCTGTTATACAATAACTACTAAACAGGACCCCTTGGTTCGTAGGTCGATACTTATCAAGCCCCATTATAGCTGTCAAGCACTCCAAAAAGAACCACTTTCACTGATTAGGTGCATAGGCTCTCTAGCATATACTCTTCGGTCGCTTCCCCAAGGTAACATCCACTACGATGCCTCATCGTCACCGCTGTTGCTATAATTGCTGTCAAACCCCGCGATAGGTCCAACGCAGTAAGCATTTCCAACCACTAGCTTCTCGTCGCAAACACCTATTGTCAAGGATGGATTGGCCTTCAAAAACAGTTCCCAGTCAATAGATTCTTTAACGCAGATCTTTGTGCATGTTTCTTTAGCCTCCTGGTCTGCCACAACGTGCCATCTTGCACATCTCAAGGTTGTCCCTTCCGGAACAGTTGCGTTGGTTGGAGGCGGAGACTCGGTATCATCTCCCGTCTGCGGCAAAGAAGTCACACCTACAGGGGGTGCGGTGCCAGTTGATGTACCACCCTGGGGTGCCCCGCAGAGAACTTTCCCGTAGACTTCGTTACTCGCCTCCTGGAGATTAGAACAATCGCGTGTGAGCCACGGGTTATATTTGCGAACATTGTAGCCCGCCGCATAATCTAACCCAAGGGACTTTTCAATGGAAACACACGTATCGCCGTCCTTGAGTGTGTACGTAGGCTCGCAAGTGAAAGGGAGGCAAAGTTCTATACCGGCAGGGATATCTTTGCAATTGAACAGATTAGGATTGCCGATAAATAGAGCGGCAGATGAGACGCTGTGTTTCAGAGCGATGGTATCGCACGTATCCCCGGAAACAGTGGTGTAAATTGTGTCCGAGGCACAGAAAGTAAGATTATTGGCATACGGGTTCGCCGGTTCCTCGATGGGTGGAGGGATATCGGTAGGTGCGGAAAGATCACATTTGGAGTTCATAAATATAAGGTCTGATTGATATGTTTCGTCGTAGATAGAGTATGATGTTGACTGCATCATCTCATAACGTTTAACGTAGCAGTATGAGCAGAGCTCATCCGTAGGCATATCGTCGATGGTGTTGACAACAGTAAAATCATTGATAACGTCTGTAAAGAAACCCTGTCAGCACCAGCCTCGAACCACTATTCTTGGCTCGGAGGCAACTTACCGCCGCAATATTTGCCAGTGTCAGGATCCTTCACGCATGTTTCGTTCCATCCTGCCCAAAGAATACCTCCGGGCTTCGTCAAGACGACATCGTCTTGATGGTAGTCGGCGCAATTTAGCGTGACACTTTCGAACCATGCTTCTATCGATTCACCACAGGTCTTCTCACACACTAAGTCCGTTAAGGTGTCGTTTTGTAAGCCTGCTCTCCACTGCAACTCACTGAGCATGTACGTCTGCTCATGACACTCAATCAACCGAGTCATTGCCGTTTTGCAAACCGATGAGACACTTGACAGAAGATCTTCATCCCACGTGGAGTCATATAAGTAAAATCCATCAAACTTGCGTTTTCCGATCATCTCCTGCTTTGTAAACAGCCAAGCAAGCAACGAAGCAGTATAGCCATTGCGAACGTCTCTGGACCATAAAGGAAGATGACCCAGGGGTGTAATAGACTTCACAATAGCTTTCGTGACAAGATTGAAAACCCATAGGTCATTGGTTTGTTCAACGTAGAAAGCGCTATCCTGACAATCTTCTGTATCGAGACACTTTTGGGAATAAGACGAGAACCAACTGTACAGGCCTGCATGTGATATTAGACGGAGAAATAAGAATTATAATGAGAGTTTTGGGAGGGGGGGTGCGTTACCAGAACCCAACATATACACAGTACTAGAGTCGATGACTCTAACTGCCCAAGATACAGCGCACCCGACTTTATTATCATCGCAGCTGGAAAAGTCCGGATCGTTAGGGAACGTTCCTGGCTTGAATGGCTCTGGCGCAGCGGTGTGGGCTGAAAATAAGGAGATTCGGTTTGAATCATTCCCATCACTAAATTCTGAGCACCAGAAAGCTGATACTGGTATAGCACATTGTGCTCACAGGAAGTGCCATACATCCATGTAGGCCCTTGGCTTTCAATCAGAATACCACGAGCAGAGTAAATATCTACCTGGTCTTGTGATGTTATGTCCAAATCATGATCGGCTGTCCATGCCCAAACATTCTCCATGTAAGCGGAGGCAGACTTGGTGATACGCAGAAGTAAGGAAGCAGCTATGCAATTCTTGTTGATATTAGCCGGCTGTTTCGGACAATCAGCGGCCTGAAGGTTGGAACCCTTGGCTCCTCCAACACGAAAATGAGAGTCTAATGTTGTCAGTCAGGTCATGCGTCCTTAAGGATAGTGAAAGCGACCCACCCCATAAACCTGCAGAGCCCTGCGTGGATTCATGAACATTCCATTCCATCAAGACAGCTCCAGCCGTTGGACCCGAAACTGTGAACATCATGTCCTGAATTTCAACAATGCCAACATCCCCCTCTTCGCCCACTTTCACAGCAACGTGAGGATTCTCGGCATCCTGGAATTTACTTCCTGTTGCCATGATTTGAGACCAGGCTTGCCCAACAATGCGAGACCCTTTAGGAATATTCAGTGTGTCTTTTACCACATAGATACCATAGGGGAAATAAACGATAGATGACATGTTCGCAGCCGTTGATAGGATGCTATTGAGGACTGCAGTGTCATCTGTCTTGCCATCACCCCTAGCGCCATAGGCCTTGACATCGAAAACTTGACTATGACCGATGTCAAAGTATTGCGGCCGACGACGGACGAAGAAATTCGGTGTACCTTTATTATATACTGTGCTGCCAGTAAGACTTTCACTGCGCTGCATTGCCGGGAGGTTCCTTTGTTGGGCGAATTGGACGTCGTAATCCTGAGCGTACAAACCAAAGCCCCAAGCATCAATAAGGACCTCGTTGCCTCCGGCCAGAATAGGATCCGTGAATCTTTCAGCCATGATGGCCTTCTCGACATTGTAGAATCCCACATTCTGTAATAAGAAAGCAGTGGAGTTTTTGCTATAGAGGGAAGTAATGATACCGGTCGGAGTATTGGCAATAAGGGCATCAACCAAAATAAGTGAGCCAACGCCTTGACCATTGCTCATGGGGCCGCCGGCCTAAGGTCTAGGGTTAGACACACGAAACAGTTCTGGTGGAGTTAACTTTTGTGCACTTACGCCACCAGTGACAACAATTCCGGTCCCGCAAGATTCGATTACAACATCTTGCATTGTCCAAGCCCAGTCCCAATGTATCTGAAGCGCAGTTTTGCAGTTGACAAAAACCAGGTGATTTGAGGTGAACTGCTGGTTTCCAAGGTAAGCTCTATAATAGAAGTTGTCAGTGACATTTATCCAGAGTGAGGACACGGTAGGAGCAGTCACCCGAAGTTTCCACCCACAAATGTCAGGTTGCTCATAAAGCCACCACTACCATTTTCCATATAGATACCCTAAGAAAGCAGACTAGGTTAGTGAAAACGTAAACACATGATGGATTAAGGGGGTCCAAACCTGCTGTGTAGTTTCCTGGTCTTGAGCCATATAAAATTCAATATTTTCAAGCGTTGTTCCCTGGGCAACTTGCCAATGAATGGCACATACGTATGCCATGGGATCAGTGCGAGTGATATCAATCTTGAAATTGCGTACGTTTCGAAGAAAGTTATTAGTATTGATGTACCTGCGAAACTCAGTATAGGTGCATATACGCGTACAGACAGTTATAATAGACGAATGCGCAAAGCATGTGAAAAGCGTACCATTCCTCTTGATCTCCGACATAGACATCAGATGTGATGACACCTAGACCAACGAAACTGGCCGCGGCAAGAATGGTTGGGTAATCGGTTGGCTATTCATGACATATTAGCAGGGGCGCACATATCCGGAGCTTGTGTCACTGCTTTGATCAAACTCACATCACCAAGGAACTGAGTATTGTAATACTGGATAATCGAACTGCTGACAAGGTATGTACCTGGAGGAAAGAAAACCACCGCTGGGTATATTGTACTTGATCCACAATCTGCACCACATCGTCCGCCATCTGATATGGCTTTGTTGATCGCAACTGTTCATGCAGCGTGAGTATATTCACTGGTCAACTAAGAAGTACAATGACGGCTTACCAGTATCATCAGTAATTCCATCACCTAGTAGCAGGTCAGTATATCTATTTACTAAGTAGGGAGTTACCCAGAGCACATACCCTTGGCACCGTAGTCCTTGACATTTCTCCACACCTAGTATAAAGCTTAATATCTGGGGAATAGAGGTAAAGTATGGTAAAGGTGATTACCTTATATCCGTCAGGCGCGAAAGGACTAACACCTCGCTGTTCAATGTTTGCCATCCAAAACTGGGATCCCGACGCGGCTCTTTTGTGCAAACTCTGAGAGGAAACTGGGAACAAAGTCTCATCGCTGTTAAAGGGTGCATATTCCACGAGCCCATTCGGCCCTCGTAGCACCTGAGCAGCCATGTTGGTATCGTTCCCATTCTGCCCATACTTTGCTTGCATGGCTGCTGCAAGGGCACTTTCTTTCCCAGTTGATGGAGAAGGTGGGGCCGATTCTGCAAGGATGCGAGCGGCTTCAGCGAGCTCTGGCGAAATGGTATATGCCAGGCTCTTGGGGGCGGCTTTTGTGGTGTTGTCTCGCTTCTCTTTCATTGAGCCATTATTTGATAGATCACCATAAGCGGCCTCCATTGAATATAGCTTCTGGACACTCTCCGTGGAGTAATCCAAAGGAGGGGCCGTCACTCTCTTCCCAGTGGTCTTTTTAGGATCGGTAAATTCATATTTGTTGTAGTTAATATTCTCATAGCGGAACTTGTTCACCACTGCCAGAGCTTTAAGAGCGCGAGAGACTTTAAGCGCAGCATCAGAAGTCCCGAAAGATGTATGATTCGACGAGTGGCCGATAGAGGTGGAGGAATGGGGCAATGAAGCAGAAGAAACAGGGGACGGGACACCAGAGCTTGCTGCACGCTGATAATGACGGTGGAGGTGCTCATGGACGTGATGCCCATGAGACAAAGCCAGTGCAATACTTGCTTGCACAATTAGAAACAAGAGAAGAGAAAACAAGCGTCTCATTTTGAAACGTGCCTTCTCGGTGTCTCGAGAAGAACGTTCGTCTCAAAGGGACGATCGATTGATGAGAAGTATATGTCCTTTGGCTAAGTCGGAGTCTAGGTACTTAACAAAGTCCGTCCCCAAGGTCGTCCTGACCTATTGTATCTGATGTTCCCTTTAATAACATTAACAAGGTCAAGGAAACTGTGATATCGGCAAATTCGCTGGTTGCGTGTTAGTCGATTCCGAGAAACCCCGAATCTAATGCAGTTCTCAGGGGCATTTTAGAAGTCCACTCCGACTTATTTTGCTATCCAGAACAATTTCGAGCGGATATTACTCCAAGTTTGACCGTCTCGTCTTCTTCTTTCAGTCCCTTTTCGGAAGTTGTCCGCGAGCATGGCTACATCATCTTGAGGTCCAGCCCACTACCATAGTAATGGAGACGTCGGTTAAGGACAAAACTGGTGGGCACTGCTAATATTCATTAGTTGTATTGGGCTGCTACGTTATGGCTCATATCGACACTGGTGGGTCATAGCATGAGATCTTTTGGCCGAGGCCGGAGATGTCTTCAGGTACACCATATTTGAGCCACCGAAGTATCACGATTCGAACCTAGATTGGATATTATGGTTACATCGCCTGCGTTGAGAGTTCCGTTAGGGCCGGAAAGAGTCGAACCACTGTTTGTCGATAATCTCCTAAGCTCACTTAGAGCATAAAAGTCAAGCTAGGCCTAGGGTCTAGCGGTGGCATAGTGTTGCAAGGTTCTCAGTGAGACATACCTGTGCTGTTTACGGGCTAGGTACCGGTTAGTGTGATTATTTTTTGGACAATTCAGATTAGCTTCATTAGCCCCATGCCCCTGAAGTCCTCAATTGGCGCAGGAGATGAAAACAGATCCTAAGCGTAAACCGTTAGATTACCACAAGAGCCGCCAAGCCAAACCCGAGCCATTGTTTTTCCTTCCACCAGACATGCGTATAGCCAGGGAGGTGAGTAGCTGTAAGTACGTACTAAAACTCATACATACATTACAAGGCATCCTTAGGCTCCCTAATAGTGATCACGTGGGTGCGGCCGCGTTTACTCTACATTATTTTCGTTGTTCAGTAAATTCAAAGTTCAATCATAATGCATCCAAATTGTCGGATTCCATCGCTTAGAAGATCGCTAAATTTTCATAAACGTTGGGTTGCAACCCGGAAGGGAATCCTGCCGGAAGATCCGGCATAAGCCGAGAAGGGGCTAAGTTCCACAGGATTGAACTTCCTTGAGGCTAACTAAGTACTAATACAACTTGTTGGTGAGGCACGATGTAACTCAATTTTGACCAGGCGAACTAACTCATCTGTTGTAATTAGCGCTCCCCCGGAGACGAGTCCAACGAATAGAATCCAACGATTGATCCGTCTATTGTCATACTTTCCTTTAGCTCGTGTGACAAGTTCTTGTGATCGGTTTGTACACGTATGCCTGGTTATGCGTAACTATATCGATGCCCACAATACGTAATCTCTCTGACCTTTCGTACGCACTTTCGCTCTTTCAATTTCAGGTCGTTCTCGCGTAATCTCTGTTCAACTCCTCGGCAAATCCTGTCGTGTTCGTGTTCCGTTTCCGTAAAAATCAGGATGTCGTCCAAGTGTATGGTCACATTCCTACCCAGAAATTCCCAAAGTACATTTTCGATGAATATCTGCCACTCTGCTGGTGCTGTTCCAATTCCAAACGGTAATACAGTGTACTGAAACGTTCCTAAGTGACATCTGAACGTTGTAAGGGGTCTGTCTTGTCGTCGTATCGTCATCCGGTAATACGCTTCTTCAATGTCCAGTTTCGTAAAGTATCGGGCTTTCTTAATCTCATTCCAGTAAGCGGCGGTCGGTGGCGGTGCGTGCACTCTCGGTTTCAAACAATCATTCTATGCAGGGAGATCTTTGGCCCCTATCTTTTGCGCTCCACCGACTATTAGGAGTGCTGACCAGACACTAGAACAGTGGACACAGAATTTCACTGGCTCCTGCTCTAAATACACCTCAACCCTACTTCAAGGTTTGATGCAGCTTATACCACCATGGTATGGCTAAACGGGGTTCCTCCTAAGTCGGTGATAGTTCGAATAATAGCTTCATTTGGGGTACACGGAAAGTGGATGTTTCCCCTCCGCTTATACTGCTACCCTATGCAAGTGTAATTACATCCTTCGGAGATGAAGCGTGGTGGCAACCGAAATCTTGAGTTCCGAGAAGTGTGTGGACAAGACGATAACACGCCATGTAATCATTAGAATTGGTATTATCAAATAGAATATGTAGGGAGAACACCATTGCCCCTTTTTCCTTGGGCTATCGACAACCTACTCTATTAATAAGATATCATCTCCATGAGTGACACATAACTTGCTCTCGCTCAGGTGCATGTGTGGCAGGAAGCTGTGAACACAGAATGTCAGGGAATCAAAGACCCTCTTCGCGGGTCTCAGGCCTGACTTTTGCCTTTCTCTTGCTCTTTCTTTTCCCGCTTGTACTTGCACAGGGCTGTAGCAAAGATAAGCCTTGTGCCACTGGTTGTTGGTAAGCGTTCCAGATCCTGTCTTACAATTCTCTTGAGGTTCTGATCGGATCTGTCAGCTCGAAAGAGGGATACTGCGGGACCACCGAAGCACATTGTGGTGATGGCTGTGTTGCAAACTGTGATTTCAAACTTGGCTGTGATGCGTCTAATCCCTGTCCAAGCGGATGCTGGTAGGAATGTTACAAATGATCGATGAGAGTCATGAACTGACAGCTTTCAGCAATAAGTTCGGTATCTGTGGACTTGGACCCGACTTCTGTGGCGCTGATGTTTGCGTTGCTGGGTGTGATTCGAAGGCAGAATGTGATCCGGGCTTTGGATCAGAATGGTCTGAGAAATCCGGCTGCCCACTTAATGTGTGCTGTTCCAAATTTGTAAGAATACGAGTTTATAATCAACTTTATATATGCCTATCTAACTCGACTAGGGATTCTGCGGCGTGACCAAGGAGTTTGTAAGTAGTATCTGCGCTTGAAAAGATGGATGTGAAAATTGACTGACTCTTTGTCCCACAGTGCGGAAATAAAACAGTTACGCACAAGACATGCAGCAAAGATGGCTACCTCTCGCGGGTTGTGGGATACTACGAAGGCTGGAGCACTCGGCGAGCCTGCAACCAGTTCTGGCCTGAGCAGATCCCACTGGGAGTCTACAGTCACATCAACTTTGCTTTCGCTACCATTGACCCTGAAACCTACGAGGTACTCCCTGCCGATGAAGCAGATGCACCACTATACGAACGTCTAACGACCTTAAAGCAATATGATCCTGATCTGAAGGTTATGATCGCTTTGGGAGGTTGGACCTTCAATGACCCCGGACCTACAGCCACTATTTTCTCTGATATTGCGGCATCCGAAGAAAAGCAGAAGAAGTTCTTCAAGTCATTGGTCTCATTTATGTCCACGCATGATTTTGATGGGGTGGACCTGGATTGGGAATACCCGGAAGCTGATGATCGTAATGGAAAACCAGCGGACTATGGTAACTTTCCCAAGTTTCTAGCCAACTTGAAGAGTACGTTGGACAAGACACCTGGGCGAAATGAACTGTCTATTACGCTTCCCGCATCATATTGGTACCTTCAGCATTTCGATCTAAAGAAACTAGGTAAACATGTCAGTTTCTTCAACATCATGACTTACGACATGCACGGAACCTGGGACCGTGGAAATAAATGGACTGGTGAGTACTTGAACGCTCATACTAACCTGACTGAAATCAAGAACTCGCTCGACTTGCTCTGGCGTAACGATGTCAAGGCCGAGCAGGTGGTGATGGGTCTTGCATTCTATGGTCGCGCATACACTGTTGCAAGCCCGTCGTGCGTTGAACCCGGCTGTCTGTATCTGTCTGGAAGTGTGAAAGCGGACTGCAGCTATGAGACAGGAATCCTGCTTAACAGTGAAATTGTGGGGACCATGACGACCAAAAGTCTGTCACCGAAGCTTTATAAAGACGCGGCTGTCAAGGTAACTCACTGGGACAACCAATGGGTATCTTATGACGATAAAGACACATTTAAGATGAAGGCCGATTTTGCCCGGGAACAATGTTTGGGGGGTGTCATGGTATGGGCAATCAGCCATGATACGAAAAATGCCACCTTCACCAAAGCTCTCGCCCAGGTGTCTAACCGCCGAATTATCGCACAACGCCAAGTGGAGGACCAAGACCATATCACAGATACTACGAACTACGACACGTGCAAATGGAGCAACTGTGGTGAAGCCTGTCCTGCAGGGTGGCAGATGATCCCACGTGAGGACCAATGGAGGAATAAGAAGGATGAATATATGCTTGATACAACCGGATGCAACGGTGTAGGCTTCCGTTCGTGGTGCTGCCCTCCCACAAAGGCCCCTAAATGTGGTTGGTACAGCTTCAACAACGGACATTGCGAATCCCAATGCCCTAGTGGGATGGTAGAGATTGGATCGACACGAAACGGGTGCAAGAGCACTGAGTTTGACTACCAGGCTGCCTGCTGCACAATTGAGGACGATAATGGCAATGAGTTGACAAGCATGACCCTTTACAGTACCTCTGAATGGGCAGCTTCGCCACATTGTGACACCGGGGTATGCTCATTTAAAGGAACTACCATGCCAGATATACTGGTTCAATCGGGAACAGGAAGTGGGGGTGTCTATTGTATGCCAGGCAATGTGTATAAGGAAACTGTCTACCCAAAGCACCAGCAGACAGAACGCAAGTTGTGTTACAACAAGGACGGCAAACCCCCGAAATGGGACAAGTGCCAGTGGCATAACAATATTGGTCTAGGAAAAGGTGGCCAACGGTGCTGGTCTGGCTGTCCTGATGACACTGTACGAGTCGCTATGAACACATACAATAACGGCTGCTACGCCCGTGGTGGCGAGGCCTTCTGCTGTAATGCTAACTACTATACGGAAAGTACGCGGCTGTCGGATGACCTCCAAAACTTCCAAGATGCCGTGGACGCGTGGATCAAAGACCCTGGTTGTGCCTCATCAAGCTCGTCGAAGTCTCTCAGCACCCGAGATAGCAAATGTGACCGAGATATCTTGGTATTTCACCTGGCACAGATCCTCACAAGTGGCATCTCCAGTCAGGATCATTGGGAAACGCTTGCCAAAATATGGGACGACGTTGCCGTTAAGTACGCACACCTCGCTGCCAAAACCTTAATGGAGTACTTCAGTTCCGAGGACAAGCTCATGGGAGCCCCAAAAGTATTCGCCGGGAAGGTTCTTGATCAGCCTAATACCTACGATCTCATGATAGCTGGGGATAAGAATTTTATTTCCTGCGATGAAGATCTGTGCAAGACTCTAGGATGTGATGATGAAGATGATGAGGCACTTGCGAGACGACACCACCAATGGGGAGAGCAGGTCAGTTCAATCTCGTCTTCATATGCAAACTTTGTGACTAACTGCCCAAATATTTATTTCGGCCAACAGAGAGATGTTCTACGGAGTCTTGAGAAACGCGGTCCAGCGGAATTGGTGGCGTGGTACTGTACCGACTCCGCCGGTAAGACATGGAAAATTGAGTACTGGAAACACGCGTACCCTAGTCGTGGTGCCTGGAAAGGAAACGAGAGACCCATGCGGGAGGGCGTTTCTTATAGTGATCAAGAACAATGTGCTAATTGTGATGTTTCCGAACGCCAAATCACCAAGAAGGAGAAGAGGAACTTTACCAGTACGTCACCCACCTATCAAATGGTTTTATGCCATGAAGCTAATGGTCTCAAGCTGAACATATCGTGGAGTTACAGTCCATTCCCATGTTTTTTGACTACTTGGTGAAGAATAGTATGTGCGGCGTCGACTGCGCGTTCTTTCTCAATTACTTCATGCAGGATGTCTTGGTAGACCCCCCCACGCTTCCTGGTGGGAACAACTTCAAGACACCAGTTGATCGCATTATGGAGTCCCTTGGAAGTGATGAGCTTCGGGAAAATTTCCGGTTACTTAACAAGTTCCTCAACGAACTAAAAGGACAAGTGTGTGGCCCGAATCTCCCTTTCTCTATCAAATAATGATCTAGCCGAACAGGCTTGATACTGACCAATAAATTAGCTCTGGCGCTCGGGTATCGGTGAAGTCAACTCTAGAGTGACGAACCTTTTAAATGACAAAGACCTCGCCGGAGCCCTCAGCATCGTGCGCGGTGTGAGTAATACGTCCGATGTGAAAGTGAATGTAACGACTAGAAGCTAACCTAAATCACAGGTTGTTTCTGTATTCAACTACATGAACTTGCCAAAGGTATGGAGACGATACAAGCAGACAAACATCCTTGTTCGTCAAGAGCTCGAGCGCATACAGAATGCATACAAAGCAGCCAGCTCAAAGGATGTAAAGCTCCTTCAATGCTGGGATCTCTTCCTATATGACCTCATGAAAAGCATGGCCGGAGAGAGCCGCCAGTTTGTGGTAGATCAGCTGGCGAAGTTCAAAAATGACTGGGTCGAGGGTAAGAAACCAGGTGACGAAGATTGGCTAGCGGAGGTGCAGCAGGTCCAGGACTTTGTGAAAGGGATTGAGAAGCAGCTGGACAAGATCTCAATTAATTTGAAAGATCTATTCTAAGTGGGTGTGAGTACGTACATCGAGCTAACAGGACTTATGAGGCCAATGGACTCATAAGTCTGGAAATAACATCATTTACGTACGCGCTTCAGCAGATTTCTAGAGACATTCTACAGTAGATATTTATATCACCAATATTCTGAACCTCACGAAGTAGAATATGGAACCTAAAATATTTATCCTTTGTCCTCTTCACTTCCAATAATATGGCCAGCCTAAGGATATAATTCTAGTAACATCAACTAAATAAGCTGCAGGCAGCTAGTAAGGTAGGTCTTAGCATATAGCGGTAAAGGCATTGGGCCATATACCAGTGGCTATTTAGCAAAACAGAATACCAGTCAACTTACCCGGGTGGAACAACAGGCCCCTTAGTCGTTCATATATAGCATTTTAGCTGGAATCTTCTTCCCTGACGATATCTTCAAAGTAGGCTAAAATTTCGTCGTCCAGACGTTGTTCCTTTCAAAGAACCCCCAAAGCTTCTCCAAGCTTGACGAACGTTATTGGGCAACATGGCCAGAATAAAGGACACGAAAAACAAGTGTGCAATTTTCAAAAATCTCTAGATATATTTTTGTGGCTCAGTTCTCTCAGGCATGCTTGTTATATGGACATTTTGTCCGAGGTTTTGGTTGCGCTCTAGATGGACCGGTGATCTGCTTAGTATGGACTTTTAGTCACTGGGTATTGCTTGGTATTGGTTCAATTGCTCTATCATATAATTAAGACGCTGTAATAATTTCCTTTTACTATTGTCTGAGGTAGAGAGTCATAAAGAGTTCTGAAGAATAATAAAGAGTAGTATACAGCAGTAGATAGTAGAAAGGATAGTGGGGACAGGTGAAGATCATGGACTCGAAAAGATTACGTAGAAATCAGACTAGGCGGGGCTATAACAAGTAGTGTGTAGTACACACGGTCTTATACTACGTTGTTACCCAGCATGATCATCATCTAGACAAAGATCTTCAATACCACTCATGAATATCAGTATCGCAATATGCATTCAACAATGAGCAGCATATAGAAGGTAGAACTATGTTGTTGTTGGGGGGAAGACAGTTTAGGTGGGCGGTGATTACAGATGTATCAAGTGACCATAAATAAATACCAAAAACGGCAACACTAATCGAAACAGTTCACAGGTCCTTGCTTCACGTATCAAAACAATGGAATTTCCTGAGCCTCATATTTACTTACCGCAAGGTTCGCACACGCACACAGCCATCTTGCTTCATGGCCGCGGGAGTAATGGACCTGAGTTCGCCGAAGAGCTCTTTATCTCTATGACCTCCAAGGGCCACAATTTGGCCTCTTGCCTCCCGAACTGGCGTTGGGTATTTCCCACCTCTCGCGATCGTTGGAGTGACAGGTTCCAGGAAGAAATGTGTGCCTGGTTTGACGCATACTCCTTGGACGACATCCATGAACGACAGGATCTGCAGATTGCCGGTTTGAGGGAGTCGGTCACGCATATCCTGGGCATCCTGAACCACGAAATAGGAATTCTCGGGGGGGATACTAGCCATGTTTACCTGGGAGGTATCAGTCAGGGGATGGCAACCGCCTTATGGACCTTGTTCTGTGCCACCAACCAGATCCATCAGCCACTTGGTGGCTTTGTGGGGTTTTGCAGCTGGTTGCCATTTGATACCAAGGAGGTCCGCCAGGTAGGCTAGGTGGATAGTTGATAAAGGGAAAACCAAGTTCACCAGAGCCAGCTCTCCAGCCCGGCGACCAGCGCCAGTCAACGACGTGATTCTGAATGAGACAAGGAAAACATTAATTGCAGCATATGATAAATGGAGAAGTACACCAGCTCTGGTCCATGGACCCAAGAACCGATGCCTACGAATGACGAAAGGTAGCGTCAGATGTTGAGACACAACGAGAGAAAACAAATGTCCACAGCTGGCAAAAAGAGAGAGGGCGCGCACTAAGAAAAGTATAGCAAAAATACCGCCAGCGGTAATAGCATAAATGGCTAATGGGTCCATTCTTCGAAATAAAAGACAGTTAAAGGAACAAGGAAGCATGGATAAGGGAAGGAGGGTATACAAGCAGACAGTCTTTATAGTACATAAAGCTACATGAATAAATGAGGACATCCCGCGCTGAAGTGCTCTGAAGGAAGGCGCCATCAGCAGACAAACGAGAGCTTCTTATGTAAGTTCCAGTCAATTAGTATGGCCATATCCCAAGGCAAGAATACTTAAGTACCCTCGATCGCACGATTTCTGGGGCCCGAGAAAAGCATACTATACGGTACCACGTTTGCGAAGCCCGAAATGTTAAAGAATGTTAAGAAATCTTTCTGGATCAAAAAACGGTACTCAGAGAGCAGTCGAGCAAAATTACAACAACTTCAGCGACGTAAGAGTAGCTTTTTTAAGAAAGCCGCAGAATTCAGTCTGGAGTGCGAATCCGATATGGTTGTTGTAATTAGGATCCGGAAAACCGGTCAGGCGTATATTTTTGATTTATTATCACAGGAGATATGATTAAAGACACTCCCGAGCTTAGTATATACTGTAATAGTATATTTATATACTATCTAATTTATACTCTAGATATATTTCTATCCTCTTCTAATTCATCAGACAATTGAGGATATTTTATCCCAGCTCGGGGAGTGTTTACTATTATCTCCGGTTGTTTGACTCAAGGTGACTTAGGAAACAATTGCGAGGGCTATACTATAGTAAAGGAGCTAGTCTCTATTTTGTTAGATTATTCTATTTTTGTCTGCAGCGCTTCAGTGGTTTCGCGAAAATAATTCGTCAGATAACCAAGAATCCGGTGCTAGGAGTACCTTGGTAGCTTATATAAATTAATCAGAATCACTTTCAGCTTCAGCGTAAATGAAGTAGTAGATCTACTAATTCAGTGTATAAAATATATTATATTTTAAAGTAACTATAAAAATAGGATGCTACGCTGAAGGAGCTGCTTAGAGCTTGTAGAAAGAGCCCTGACTCATCTACAAAGACTATAATAAAGCTGTCTGTCAAAGGCTGTGAACGAGCTTTGAATGAGACTACTATTGAAAGGTAGGAAGTTGGGAACTACGCGCTGTGCGTGAAAGAATGCTTTAAAAGAAAAAGTGTTTTACTGGAAAGATTCCTATAGAAGCAGGTGCTTCTAGTTGAGGAAGCTCAGAAGCTTATAAAAGGCAGGATTTCTACTATAGAGCCTATAGCTACTGTCTCAGTAGATATAGACGCTCCGGTAGAAAGCCAGTGCGTACGCCCTCCGCCAAGGTGCTCTGGCTCTAATATTATAGGGCATAAAATTACTCAGTGTCCTAATCGTTGGATTATTTAGGACGCGTGGAATTCGGGAGGGGTGGAACGCTCGCTTTCCGAATACGCTAATGTAATCGGTAAACGAGCTGCGTACGCAACCGAGCTGTGTACCATCCGCGTTTTCGACGTGTCTGAATTTCTTAGACGATCTAAATATCAGCCATACCACCAAAAATATCTAAATTATTAAAATTATATGTTGAACAAGAAGGCCGAATTCTACTAGCTATATCGGCTCTAAAAAAAAAATGAATTTAGTAGCCTTAGGAAGGCAGCTGAGATATTTAATCTATCCGAGTCTATCCTACGCAGTCGCCTAAAAGGGGTCTCTTTTAGGGGTGATATACGCGCCAACGGTTATAAATTGACTATTAGTGAAGAGGAATCGCTTAAGTAGTGGATTATATTACTAGATAAATATAGAGTATCTTCTCGGCCAGTATATATATACGAAATGGCCAGTATCCTATTTTTAAAATAGGATACTATTTCTTCCTCTACTACTGTAGGGGATAAATAGATATATAACTTTATTAAGTGTATATCTAAGCTTAAGATCTGCTTTATATACTGCTATAACTATTAATGTGTCAAAGCAGAAGATCTGAAGATTTTAAATATCTGGTTTCAGTAGATAAATGAGGCTATTCAGAAATATAGTATAGTTTTATCTAATATCTATAATTTCGATAAAACTAGATTTGTAATAGATCTAATAGCTACTGCTAAAGTAATTACTAGATCTAATATATTAGATAAGCTGTTTTTATTACAGCCAGGTAACCGAGAATAGGTTATTTCTATAGAATATATTAGTTCTAATAGATAGATTTTTTTTTCTGTATTATATTTAAAGATAAGATATATATAGAGGTCTAGTATAAGAATCGAAAGATTCTATCTAATTGAAGGATTGAGATTAGTTCTAATAGCTGGACTAGTAATAAAATAGATCTATATTAGCTGTAGAGTTATTTTATACCGGCTACTGTAGGCCGATCTATCGGATAATATTGATTATTTATTTTAGACAGCCACGATAGCTATCTGATATCTTAATTTGATCAGATATACTCAGAAAACGATATTATATTAATATATATATCTTTTCACGCTTTTTACAGATTTTAGCCGCTTAATATTGCTGTCTTTTTATCTTTAAAATATATATACAGCGGTCTTGTTAAATCTAAAATATACTGTAGATTTTATTATATTGATAAACTTGATTTTTTAGATATCTATTCTGAAGCTTGTATATAGATATTTACTAGAAGTAATATTTATAGTACTTTTAGAGCTACCGGTCTAGTTTCTCTAAATTCTGAATATATTCTATCTCAGCTGGTAGTTCAGCTTAATATTTCTATATCTCTGGGTAGTAGACTAAGCAGCCGAGGCAGCTCAGTATTTAAAATATCTTATACAGTCAAGCAGTTAAAAAAGTCAGAATCTATATTTAAAAGACTGCTTAAAAATCGGTCTTGTAGTCCCGATTTATCTACTAAAGTCTGTATAAATTAGATAATTAAAGATACTGAGTAAGCTATAAATAGTATAATACTATTTAAGTATCAGCTTGAGCAGTATAAGACTTTATATAAAAGACAGTCTAAAAAGCGAAAGTGCTCTATTAAGTAGATTGCTTTTGAAGGGGGTATATCAGTATCTGACACCCGAATCTATATAGAGCGTAGAGCTCAGGCAGATAAAGCTATTCAGGGAGACAGAACTCAGCCTACTGAATCGGGGTCTAGATGTGTATTCTCTAGATATTCTGGCTGTAATATACAGGGCTATAAAATTACAAACTGTCCGAATCGATAGAACTACTTATCTTTATATAGAAGTCTGAATTTATGGTGTTTTAATTGTTTTAATTTTTTATATTGCGGGTGGTGTGCAGCTCGGTTGCGTGCGCAGCTTGTTTACCGATTACGTTATACACTTGGACCCGGCTTACTAAGTTGTCCTGATTTAGGGCCACTCTCCTAATCTACCTTGATTTGGGAAGTCTTGACGAGGTTCTTTATTATACCCACTCTGCGTGAGTAATTGTTTCAGCGAGTGTCGCCACAGCCATAAGTAAGATAATCATTGAAGCCAAAAGAAATAAAAAGAACAGGGTCGCTGTCTTGAAAAGAAAGGGGGATCTGGGTCCAGTCCAAAGCAGACCTCAACGAATTGTGATTGGGGTGGGGACATACTGGTTGTGTGATCTACTGACCCCTTCATGTCTCCGTTTCGCGTTAGCCTGTTTCCTACCTTGGAGGGGGCCTTACTCTGTGGGTCATGACGGGTGGGGAATAGTAACAGTCACTGAGGAGCGCTGAGGAGCGCTGAGAATCACCCGGAGGCTTACCCTATGTCCCCCTTCGCTGTGGGTTTGGTATCCACCTAGACCCTCATAGTCTCCATTTCAAGTTAGCGTGTCTAATGGCATTGCCGTGTTGGGTTTACTGCCCCTTCTTTATCAAAGAAGCCGCAGCCCTAGGAAGAAGACATCAATGCCCATCAACGGCCATCAACGCCCCCTAACAGTGATTTCTATATTTATCTCGCGTAGCACCAGTGTTTGACATATCATTCAGCAGCATGTCAAAGACTGGGTATTGGAAGGAACGGTCACACTGAAAGGGAGGAGCACTGACGCTCCTAGCAAGGTCCACGGTACTCTCAAGAGCACCATTGTCTATCCCAGAGATATGGCTACACCTCCTGCAATAGACTTTAATCCTGAACATGGCTAGGTTCCTCCTAGGAAGGCTCTAATTCCTTACACGCTTGCTTCCTTCGCGTGCTATTTACCCCGTACCTTTCTTGACCTCATCACCCGCAATGCTACCGCCATATATCGTGAGCTTCGCCAATAAATCTTGAGCGTACGACCCTAGTATTGATAGTGCTAAAATACGTAAAGTCACACTGAGATATGCCGTCCTAATTCAGTACCGCTTACCTAATCTACATTGATCTAACGTAACCGGTAAGCCGCTCGGCCACCACACCAGAATTCTACGCGTCATATATTTTGAAGCTATTCAATCATCTACCATACCACTAAAAATGCCTAAATTATCAAAATCTCAAGTGGAACAAGAGGGCCGGCTCTTATTAGCTATCGAAGCTTTAAATAATCAAAAAATCTGCAGTATTCGAGAAGCTGCACGCGTGTATAATGTGCCCCGATCTACCTTAACTGATCGAATGAATGGCCGGCATTTTAATAAGGAAAAGCGCGCAAATAGTCATAAATTGACTTAAAATCAGGAGGATTCCTTAGTACGATGGATTCTATCGCTAGATCAACGTGGAGCAGCTCCTCGGCATACACACGTACGAGAAATGGCCAATATTCTACTTGCTAAGCGTGGTGATCCTATACCTACTACTGTAGGTCAGAAATGGGCACATAATCTAGTTCAGCGCAGAGATGAGCTGAAATCCCGCTTCTCTCGCCGCTACAACTACCAGCGCGCTAAATGCGAGGATCCTAAGCTTCTATGTGAGTGGTTTGAGCGCGTACAAATCACTATAATGCAGTATAGGATTCAACCGGACAATATCTATAATTTTGATAAAACTGGCTTTGCAATGGATTTAATATCTACTACTAAAGTAGTTACCCGAGCTGAGTTAACTGGTAGACTTTTTTTTCTGCAGCCAGGGAACCGGGAATAGGTTACTTCTATTAAGTATATCGGCTCTAGGGGGCCCCTTCTATCTTATTTTATTTTTAAAGACAAAATCTATATTAAGGGCTGGTATAAGATAGATCTACTACCAGACTAGCGTATAGAAACGAGTGTAAATAGCTGGACTATTGATAAAATAGATCTATGTTGGCTGCAGTGGCTATTTATATCTTTTACTGCTAGCTGTACAGTTGGTCGATATTGTTTTTTAATATTTGATAGTCACGGTAGTTATTTAATATCTCAGTTCGACGATATATGCAGTTAAAATAATATTATATTACTCTGTATATCTGTGTATTTATCTTATCTACTTTAGCTGTTTGATATAGGCTGCTTTGGCCCCCTAAAACACGTGTATAGATAGCTGGTTGAGAATAAGATAAAATTAGACTTCAACTATATCGATAAATTTGATTTTCTTAAAGTCTTTTCTCAGGCGAGAATTTAGATATATACTATTAATAATATCTGCAGTAGTTTCTTAGCTACTGATCTTATTTCTTTTAATCCTGAGTATATATTATCTTAGCTAAATATTTAGCTGGAAGTAATATCTCTAGATAGTAGATCTAGTAGTAGATCTACTAATTCAGTATCTAAAATATCTTATAATCTAAAGTAATTACAAAAGTAGAAAACTATACTGAAAAAGCTGTTTAGAGCTTGTATAAAAAACCCTGATTGATTTATTAAGATTGTAATATAGCAGCTTTTTAAAGATTATAAACAAGCTTTAAATAAAGCTACTATTATAAAGCAGGAAGTCAGGGAACTACGCGCCGCGTATAAAAGAATATTTAAAAAGAAAAAGCGCTCTACTAGACAGCTGTCTATAGAATTAGATATTTCAGTTCAGGAAGCTCAGGAGTTTATATAAGGTAGGAATTCTATTAATATAGCTATATCTACTGGGATAGTAGATATAGGCCCTGTAGTAGAAAACCAGTGTGTACGCGCTCCACCAAAGTGCTCTGGTTGCGGTATTTTAGGTCATAAAATTCCTCAATGTTCTAATCGTCAGACTATTTTAATTCTCTATAGAAATGCAGATTTTTCGGTGTTTTGAGTAGCTTCATTTCTAGGAGGCACGGAAATTGTGATGAGGTGGAACGCTCGGTTGCCGGTTACGTTAGTGGGAAGCTTGTTGAAGGTCCTTGATGAAGGTCTGTCATACCAACTCTGCATGACGATTGATGGCTTCGGTGAGTGTCTGCACCGTTGTAAGACAATTCTTGGAGTCAAAGGAATTGAATGGGTATGGGTACTGTCTTGAAAGGCGATAAAGATCTAAGTCTAGCCCAAAGGAGACCTTAACGAATCACGATTAGCGTGGGGCAATGATGGTTAAGGGATCCACCGATCCCTTTATGTCTCCGTTTCACGTTAGCGTATTTACTACTCTGAAGGGGACCTGTCTTTGTGAATTATAATAGACAGGAAATAGTGGCAGTCGCTGAGGAGCGCTGAAAAGCGCTGAGAATAATTACCCGGAGACTTATTCTATGTCCCCCTTCGCTGTGGGTTTGGTATCTATCTAGACTTTCATAGTCTCTATTTCAAGTTAGCGTGTCTAATAACATTGCCGTATTGGGTTTAATATCCCTTCTTTGATCAATGAAGCTGTAGCCCTAGGAAGAAGATATCAATACCTTTTAATAACTATCAACGGCCATCAATACCCCTTAACATTCATTATTCTATTTATCTCGTGTAGTACTGGTATTTCAAATTCATTCAGCAGCGTGCCAATGGCTAGGCAGTGGAAAGAATAGTTATATGAGAGAAGGGGATAGAAATATATAAAGCCTGTCGTTCCCGCCGCTCTATCTGGAAACCATTGTCTTTTCTCTACACATAAATTTTATCCTAGCTCAACTCTTGGATATCTATATAAACCTTAAAAGACTTTTCAATTTCAATTTTATTTTTGTATTATTGTATTGTGTTGCTTTCCTTTACAAAGATTAAGTTATTATTGTGTATATATTCGTTTATTCTTTCCTTGTTCCGCGGTTGGTTTCTATAATAATTTTGCTCTCTTTCTACCGACTGTCAATATGTTAGATTCTTTATATATTGTATTGTATATTGATTGTGTTTTATCTGACTATATTATACTTTATTTTATATACTGCCTTCCTGTTCCTGGCCTAGATCTATTATTAATTTAAAATAATCTCTTTTTCTAATCAACCGGCTACCAAGTTGAAGATATCAATTATCTTGCAAAATATTAAGTTAATTATCACCATCTCTGCAGCCAGTTATTATATTACTATACCGCGTTCTGTTACGTGGTTCTTAGAATTTTTTTACCAGATATTATTTCGCGCGCGTCTGACCCTTAGATAATATATATAAGAACACAATATAATTACTAACAGTTTACTAGAGATTCTGTAAGTTTTATAAATATTATATCCTAGAATATCGCTGTATTATTAACTAACTGTCTATAAATAGGCGGCTCTTAGTTATAGTTTATATTAAGTAGACTTAGCAAGCTTATCTTTTTTTTAGACCTATTCTTTATTTTAGAGTGGCATAACCTAACCGTTGTAACCTAGCCATAACCTAACCTAACCGGGGTCAGTTAGATTAAGATATAAAATTCCTTAACCGATCCCCGGTTAAATTAGATTAAGATTAATCAATCTTTTAACCGCGGTTAACTATAGACTAGAGTAGATTAGATTATAGCAGTTAGATTAATAACTATAGATTAATTAATAATTAATATAGAATAATTTTACTATATTTATTATATTTTTTTTAATTTATTTTATATATAGATTAATTATCAGTTATAATTAATAGTTTCTTATTCTATTATAGAATTATATTAAA
>NW_019170198.1:0-33989 GCF_001792695.1 Aspergillus bombycis | reverse complement strand
ACGGCAACCCCCCAAGCCATGCAAAGCACCATCCACGGCCTGACCGCCGCGCTCGTCGCCGCCGCCAAAGCCCACGACCCAGCCCTCACCACCCCAACCATGGTTCCCATCCTCCGCGGCGCGCTGCCCATGTTCGTCGCCGCGGCGTCCCTCTTCGCGGCGACCACCTGCGTGCTGGCCCGCTGCAGCAAGAAAAAGGGCACCCAGGACGTCGTGGTCGAGTGGCCCGGTCGACGGCCCTTCCCCGCCGCCGCAGACGAGGGCAAGCTCGTCGTGCTGGACACGCTGGTCGCGACGGGCGACACGCTGGTGGCGCTGTGCGAGGAGCTGTGGGCGATGAGCAGTGGGCGGGCGGAGCGGTCGGTAGCGGTGCTGTGCTGCTATGCGGCGCCCGAGGCGTTGGAGAGGGTCGCGGCCTGTCCCGTGGTGGAGTATGTAATTGTTGCGGCCCGGGCGGAGCGCTGTGACGACGCCGGGTATCTGGTCCCCTATACCCATGGCGATATCGGGGATAAGATCTACGGCGCGGCGTGGAAGGGCGCAGAGCAGCCTGCGAGGCCCGTCGTGGCGGAAGGGGAGGAGGACGTCGAGGGTGTTGCTTCGGGGGTCGAGGGCTTGCTGGTCCGGAATGGCGGGCTCTGGACGTTGACGGACGATGGCTTGGGTATTGAGCGCGAGATTCGGTTCCCTTCGTTTAAGAAGGCCTGGGTAGGTTTTTCCTTCCCGGGGGGTGGTTTGTGGAGTGATATTGTCCTTTTTGCTAACGGGGTGTGAATGAAGGCTTTCATGCAGCGGGTGGCTGAGGCGGCGGCGACGTATCGCCATCATCCGGAGTGGTCGAATGTATGTTGTTGTTGTTGTTGTTGTTGTTGTTGTTGTTGTTGTTGTTGTCTCTGGGGTGTTTACTTTATTTACTATGGTTGCTGGTCTGTCGTGCTGACGATTCATATAGGTCTACAACAAGGTCTCGATCCGCTGGACCACGCACCAGCCGAAAGGATTGACCCGGTTGGATGTGCAGCTGGCGCAGCTCTGTGACAGTTACTGCGAACCGTAGTATTTTACGCATGTTGGATAAATAAAAGTTCTATGACGATGTACATAGCGGTCTATACCTTTTTCCCAATGGAACCCCCGGCCAGGACGACTCTGGCCGCCACAAAGAAGAACACACTGCCCACCATCATGGCGCCCGCAAACACCTGTAAGCCCCAGTAGGTCCCGTTCTGGCGACTCAGGATCGCCCCTGCAATCGGGCTCCCCGTGAGCGAAGCGATACTGATACAAGTGAATAGCACGCCCTGACGCACCCCGGTCTTGGTCACGTCGGGCGAGATCTGGCTCAGGAGGGCGGGAACCATGCCGACGAACGCGCCCGAGGCAAAGCCATACAGCAGGCTGAAGACGATGTAGATGGCTGCGCTGCCGGGGGAGAGAAGGGTGCCCGGGAGCCATAGGACCAGCAGCACGACGGCGGATAGCGCACACATGGCGATCATGACGTTGAATCGGCCCAGTTTGTCCCCGAGGTAGCCGGGCAGGATCCGGCCGGGAAGGCTATGCAGGTTAACCCCAGCGTTTGTTTTTTTTTTTTTTTTTCCGTAGGAGAGTTTGTCGAGAAGAGGAATAATGGGAAAACTTACCTTGCTGCATTGAGGATGGTCAACAAGTACCCAGCCAAGTCTCGATTGACCCCATCCTCCTGCGCCTCCACAATCACGTAGTTGATCGGTACAAACATGGCGAAAAACCCACAGCAGGAAGCCAGCATGAGTAAGATAAACGGGATCTCCGAAAAGGGACCGACGTAGTCCGTCAGCTTGACCGGCCGTGGGACGGGCGCAATCCTCGACCGAACGGTCAGGTTGGCAATGATCAGCATGGCCAGGACCATGAAGCCCGAGATACGCAGCGACCAGCCGAATCCGATGCGCGGCAGGAGTCGAGCCAGCATCGTTGGGAACACGACCCCGCCGAGGGAGGAGCCGCTGGACACGATGCCAAACGCCAGGGCGCGCCGCTTATCGAACCAGGTCGCCGTGCAGGAGAGCGCCGGGTAGAAGACAAAGCTGGCGCCAAGCGGGCTGCAGATGCCCTGGGCGAGGATGAACTGATAGTACTCATGCGAGATGGAGGTCATCATGAGACCGAAGACGTGCAGGAACGTCCCAATGAGGAGGAGCCATTTGGGGCCGTAATTATCGAAAACCTGAAGAATTGATGAACGCTGACCATGCTATGAAGAATTAGGGCTTACAGAGGGTCATACTCTGCCAATCACCAGTCCCGCTGCAAAGAGAATAAACGGCTCCAGAGACAAGATCCACGAGATGCTGGACGCCGAGTAGGTCCGTAATTGATGGGCTTGATAATAATCTTGGAAGATTCCAATGGCTGGCACCTGTCAGAGTGAAGCCACCACGAGAGAGGATCATTCGTACCGTTTACCCAGCCAAAACCGCAAAACAGACAGCACCATGCCCCGGCCACGACTGTCCAGGCGCGGAGGCCGTGATCCACATGCCTCGCTGCATCCTCTGAAGTTTCAGTGCCCGTGGCAGCCACCGTGCCTTTCAGCTCCGCGGTCGGATTGGTCGCCATGGGTGGACACTTGATTGGTCTTGGAGCAACTGTCCTGCGAGTTGAAGGACACACCAGCAGAAAAGAAAAAGGATTTCGCACTTTGAGTTTCTGTATTAAGTCACCCCGTTTTCACCACCGCGGCTGAAAGGTATGTGAGCCTCGTGTGCGGAAGCAAGGGCGTAAAAATTTTTTTTCTTCCTTGATTTCTTCCCTTCATGGCGTTCCCCTAACCACACGAGTCAGCCAGTCGGAGTTAAGGTTAATTGGGAGCCCCCATGAATCAAGCCTTAATACAAGCGGGCTATAGGGGGATCATTGGTTATCCCCGACCAGAGTTACATCGCGTGGGTCCAGGCCAGAGTGAAGGAGCACAATACGAGGCTGTGCTTTAGCTTAACTGCACATCGAACATACATCCCCGAGGGGTTTGGAAACTAAGGGGATGCACGCGTCTGCTTACCGACATCAGACATTGCTCTCTCCTTCCTGATCCTGTCTTGAATCTTGCCTAATGGCGTTGAGACAGCTAGATTTCCGTGGATATCAATGCAAGGGTTCCTGCACCTCGGATTACGCCGAGAAGGCTCCACAGCCAATCGGGTGGAGCTGCCGATCCCTCGAGGGTCAGCCCTAGTTCCATCCTCCTGTGGACTCGTGGGATCCTCGATAGGAGGAAAAGAGTCCAGGAAGCTGAAGAGAGAGTGAGACATATGTTACTGAAATGGTAGAAGTAAAACCCAACAATCTAAACAAGTACAATAGGGATTGTTAGACAACACTCCCCATAATGGCCCAGCATTTGGCTGTACAATATAGCTCTGCAAGGAGGCCGGAGTAAAGCCCCATTTTGCACGAACTTTACAGCAATATCATACTAAAAATATCTCGTCTATCACTGCAAGGTCTGGGGAAGCCCGGGGTACATTTGGGTCTAATGGCCTGGAACAGTATTGCCCATAAACTCAGCATCGCTCTCCGCAGAGCTTATCGCTGGTATATTTTCACCAGGGCTAGAATCTGACCTGCAGCCTACAGCGTCGCACCAGCGCGTATCATGAGATCGTATCAATCCAACATACTTTCTCGGACATGCGAGAGATCCAGGCGTGTCACGCTACTGCAAAGTCGGCAAGACCATGCGTCTGAATTGCGGAGGAGATGACGAAGCCCTGAAATTCCGTAGGCCCAATTGGAAACTGTGGCGCATGTCGATGATTAGGAACATACTGTAAGCAGTGTCGAGCAGAGGGTGCTGGTGCTGTACAAGCTTTCTTATAAAAGGCGGCCGTTAGATACGTCGACCATGGTAGAGATGTGGAACTGGTCTCTGTAAAAGTCGAGATAATGGAGTCACTCATTACTGCCGTCCAAACCCTCGTCCGTGAGACACTCAAGGTTCCGCGCCTTAAACCAACGAGCTCCGATGGCAAGCAATCACCGAAACAACAGCCGCATTCACCCTCCATCCCCCCCGAGGTACACCTGTCCCCCTTCGAAGAGCTTCCTCTTGCCTATGAGCCTTCAACATGGTGGTTAGACGGCCACTGTCCTGCACATCCTCACTTCGACAACGCTGATAGAATCCGACTCCGGACGGCGGAAGTCAAGCGTCCCCTACTTCAGTACATCTTAGAAGGATGTCGAATCCTTCTGGAACAAGCGGACAACAAGTCACTTCTGCTCCCATTCGACCAACACAAGACGCTGTGGAGAGCAGCCATCTCCGTCCATAAGTTCGGCGTTTTATATCTCGCCACTCGCTCAGAATGCCGCGAAGTGTTCCTACCAGCCGTAGAATCCAACCTAGACCGCTTCAATGAGATCGTCGCCTTCCTCTCTCACGACAACAATGCCATCCGTGCCATCAACTACGGCGCCCACCGCCTGGTCAACAGCAACACTCTCACAGTGGACCACCAAACAAAACTCGTCCCCCCAAATGCCATATCATCCATTGGCCCAGGCCACATTGCCGTTCGCGAAAAAGATTTCGATACCGATAGTACCGACATGCTGAACAATTCGTCTGCAATCTGGGACCTCCATGACTTCGCCCACCTGACCGCTGCGTCTGTGTGTCCCGAGCTATACGGCTCCAAATACTTCACGCATCTCATCAAACTCCCATCGAAGCTGACGGCTCTGATACGTAGCCCTAAAATGAAGACGGCGGATCCTACGCCCCGTTTTTCGGATGGAGTTGTATTCAGCGAGTTGCTCACGGTTCTATTCACATCTGAGATTGAAGCGGTCCAACGAGCGGAGAAAACACATACCTATGCCTCTCTCGCTGATACTTTGGCTGAGAACGTGGCCGATTACCTGATGGGTAAACGTGAGCTTCAACACCTAACGACGGGTGTCATGCTACAGGCAAAGAAGCCCATCAGCGCGGTTCAGCTGGCGACCTTGGTCCAGAACAAGGCGTATGAACTGACCGCCAGCGAGATCGAACAGCGGGTGATGACCAGGGGTGGTCCTGCTGGGGACTCCAGGGACGAGCTGGACGGCCGCAGCCCGTTCGAGAGAATCAAGCTCCTGGCCCACTGTCGACGGTGGCTGTACTTCGAAGTGAGGAATACAATCAAGCATCGAGCCCATAAATTGGCTTACAGAAAGGTAGCCGAGCGTATGCTTGCACAAGGTGATGACGGCTCCATCACCAACAATGATCGTGTTCTGTTAGAACAGTCCTAGACCATATTCGCTACGAGGGTTGGGAAAGCAACGGCGTTGTGAACCTTTGGCAGACAATCATTGATACGAATCCGGAGTGCCAATCTGCTATGTGTAAGGGATAGCCAGGGCACTATTCCATACAGCCAAAAGGTCAGATAATTCTGGATCAACGATCCAGAATGCCCTGGGTACACTACGCTGTAGATGTGATCGAACCATAGATACTTCCGAGAATGCAATTAGCCGTCCTATCTCCTACTACTATCTGTTATATAGAGGCGGAGAACTTCTTCATATAGGAAACATAGTCAACCAAAAGGGAAAAAAGAACAAGAAAATAACGATTCATTCACACCATATTTCTGGTCTCAGTAACGAGGAAGTATACAACCACATAGTGATAAACTGTTCTCGATTAAGAGCTGAGGTCAAAGTTTCTACACGCATAGTAGTAGTAATGTGACCAAGGTATCATTCTATATACGATCGATACATACCTTCTACGGCCGCTATCAGGGAAGTGAACCGAAAAAAAAGAAGATAAAAAAAGAAGCGACACCAGTGAGATTCGAACTCACGCCCCCGAAGGGAATGCCTGGGCAGCTATCCATGTAATGGGTATAGCAGGGCACCGCGTTAGGCCACTCCGCCATAGTGCCTTATTGGTCGAAGTTCGGATAATTTATACATTATCAAGGGGTTCAGTACTCTACTATTACAGTCCATAAGCACGTTTGGATTCTCTGTATGTTCTCTATATGAATTGCCGAACACCCTTTCGGATATGGACTAACAATATGGACGACTTTCTGGTCATGCAGGGGAGTACCCTGATACCAATGCCCATAGTAGGGCGCACAGTTGACTGCCAGTGGATATTCAAGGCAGTCAAGAAGCACGCTGCACAACCTTCCCGTTTAATCGCATACTAGTCGCGACTAGTCGTAGACTCAGTGATGAGCAGTCATATCGGGAGAGTTAAAAGGAGTCAAATATGTCTAGAAGGAGAAATACATCTTCAGTGATGTGAACGAATGCCAACAATATTCACCGTAGCCTATGTGCATGGCCACGATGGACAAGTCATACTGTCGAGAAGCACTTTGATCCTGACGCCATCAACATAGCCAATATCCTAATGCTTACACTTACATTTAACCGCCTAGATTCATATTGACCCCATTATTGACCTTAATGCTTGAATTATGATACTCGACTACCAAGAGGCGCACCTGTTTTTAAACGATAACCCTTACTGGCATTGCCCGGTACCTGGCGGGGCACACCTTATTCAGCTAAGGAGTTAGGAAATGATAACGATGTCAGCGGTGAGTTAGAAATGATCAAAACATAAACATCGAGTCGCTCGTGAATCATGATTGAGATGGGTTGCGATGTACATACCTTGTCAATGTTGTACACAGCAGAAGTATACGGTTCGATTAGGATATTATTTCCATGGCTGCGTCCAACAGCATAACAAGCAGCTTACGTGGGGTCACTCATTACCTGTATAGTTAAATCTCTGTTATCTACTGAGAGCCAGAAATGGTGGTGCTGCTCGATACCTCAGGGAAGAAATACACGATGTCTTCAACTAAACGGAGACTGCCAGGTAAATGGCAAGGGAGTATGGGAAACATGTCTACTGTCAGAACAATTCCTACCGGCAAGTTCCCCTTCTCGAAGAAAGAGAAAGGAGGACCCAGTGACAAGAAGAGGAGACATTATTGATGCCTGACAATATCAGTATGAAAGACTAAGCTGATGATAATATCGGTGCTGCTATAAGCAAGTTTATTTAGCAGGGTAACATACTAAACTCCTTCATATATCATAAAGTATGAGTGAATTTCAACACAGTAAGGCACTTTGGCGGAGTGGCCTAACGCGGTGCCCTGCTATACCCACTACGTGGATTAGCTAGTCCAGGCATTTCCTTCGGGAGCGTGAGTTCGAATCTCACAGGTGTCGATTTTTTTCATTTTTCCCTCGAGTTTTTTTACAATGTTAGTTAGTATATATGAGCAGTTGTCAGTTTGTGTTTGACGGGAACCTATCAACAATGACTGGCCATTGCTAGCTTTCTATATAGTATTGGAGGTCTCCTCAACCCCGATAAAAGACACTGTACATACATCATCCTCTCGGTTGCGTGATGAGCTGGACCTCAGACCTGGGAGTCTATCGTCGTACTCTATTCTATGTACATCATGCGTGTTGTCGAGTCACTGGGCAAGGAGCAGTAACTCCTGCCGGTAGGGGCGTAATTGCAACCATGGATTATTAATGGTTGCAGGCAGCCCTGTGAAGTTAGAATTGCAGTAAAACTCTCAACAACCTACAACGTCTCAGAAGGTCTCTGCGGATTAGAAGTGAAAGGTAGGGTCGGTGAATATGTAGTGAATAAGGTGTGGTCCGAGTGACAAAGAGGACATTCTTTCTTGTTCCTTAACCCATCAGGAGTGCGTGATCGAATTCCGATATAAGCAAGCAATAGATAGCCGAATGTTGAATTGCCGGCATACATAAATGTCCCACTACCAAGTGTGAAGAGCCGAGACAGGACGAGATCTATGCCATGACCCAAGCCAAGACCAATCGATACCCATATACTAAACACATCATGTCATGCAACGAAGAAGATCAGTAAAGACTCAAAATATAGGTACAGCTGGACTTTCATTATTAGATCAAGCCTATCTCCAGAGATGATGATCCTTACTGTCGAACACTATCCCGTTATCGAGTACTAGTAGATTCTAGTGATTATGGCACGTCGTATCTAACCAAGATAGCTAACTGATCACAGAGACCTTGGTAGAACCGACAGACGTAACTACTAACAATACAATCCGTAATTCAGCTGAAGTGGCAGTGCTATATAGTGGTGGGGCAGATCAGCGACTTATGTGATTCATAATTCAGCTGCGTATCCCGTACAGAGGATGGTATACCGCGTAGCAGCAAATATCTTTCCGGAAGAGTTTTCCGCTGGAAACTCGCGTATTCCAGTGGGGAGGGATGAGGCGGGGCGATTTCATTTACGTGTCTACGACTCTACTGTGTAAAATCTCAAGTCCCCACAGCCTTGGTGGGTTAAGGCGTCCAGTGGGTACAAATCGGTACCAGGAGAAGTTGAGAACCACAGGAAGTTCCCTATGAATATCTCTTGGGCGCTTTTTAAACTGAACGAGCGGCTGGCTGAGCTTGTCGATCATGGCCGACGATCTGACCGTGAATCTCATGCCATCTTATTCCTCGGAGTTCGCAAAATAGATCTAATATTAGTCTAATAATCCATTTCTATCTTCTACACCGCTACTCCGGGGATAGTGATCATCGATTCATATGCTCATTATGTCAAAGTCACGGCATCATCTTGAGTAGATCTGGATACTAATGCACCGGTCTATGACGAGCCTTGAAGTTCTGCAATGAGCCCCCCCCCCTCCCAATGCCAAGTGGTGAATGCCTATTCTTTGATCCACCACTTCAGCTGAGCATGTTAGCGTCACCTCGTCTGTATCTATATACGTGTCTCAAAACTTTGTCACTGCCAGTTGATATAGGAGGTGAGATATGTGGGACGTATACGCCGTAGAGCAAGCTACATGTAGGTCGGCGGGCGACGAATATAAAAGGGCGTGAAAATCCGGACAGAAAATATTTCTCATATCATCAACTTTCCATTGTTTTTTTTGAAGTTCTTTCATCTATCCTTGCCAACTAGGCCTTGCAAGACATATATTACCGAACTATTCTGCAAACGCTGTCTTGTAGCGTTCAACAACAATCGACTCTTACAGTCACTCAACATGGCCGCCGTGCAACATCTGACGCCGCGCTCATGGGAGTACTCTGGCCATGACTGGTATGCTGCACCTCTGGAGACTACACACAAGAAAGATTTCTACGGTATCCGCATCTACCTTGAGCATAACGACACTTGGGTGATGCTTGGCGCATCAAGCGAAACTGAGCAGGCCTTAGAACAAACCAGCCGGAAATTTAGCTCTCATATTCTGAGACATATTGATTGTCCTTGGGAAGAAGAGAAACGCTGGGTTGCTCAAAGTATTGGTGCCCGCCCCGAACGTGGACACAGCTATACAGTGACGGGCGGTGGCTGGGATGCGATCAAGACCTATATGGAATGGATTCGCTCTGGATTGGAACACTCGCACTTGTGGGGTGAAACATCGAGCAATAACTTTGTGCACCAGGCGGGAGATGTGCTTAGAGCGCACTCCAAGAATTCAGGAAATGACTGGGGATATTATGTTGATGAGTACTGGAAGGAGTGGAATGGTGAACACACATACATACGACCTGACCCCGTGCCACCACGATACAAAGACACGCTTTCCCCGGGCGAATGGCTGGAAGCTGGCCACAGCTTGGAACCCAAGGACGGCAGCATCAAGTTCACGGTACAGACCGATGGCAAAATGGTCGTGTACCACGACGGCAAATGTCTGTTCCAAAATACGGCCGGACAGGGCCAGGATATCCGGGGGCTCAAGCTGGAAGAGGAAGGAAATCTCTGCCTATAGTAAGTTCCCTACTCTTCTCTCTATACCTAACCCTTTCTCCTCGCCCCCGTCACCCTTGGTTAGATTTAAGTCCGAGGTCCCCTAGGCTAACACGATATCATCTATAGTGCCAAGAATGGCGGGGTTGTCTGGCAGACAAACACTCACTGTCCCAAGGGCAACAATTTCTTTGTTCGGGCGCAGGATGATGGTAATGTTGTATTCTACCATGGTATATTCGCGCTTTGGGCCACGAACACCCAAATACGTTTTGAAAACACTTCCTCGGGTGGTGGTGGTGGATATGTCAATAGACATCTCAGGTAGGTGGGGATCTAGGACAGGCGTTGTCTATTACCGAGAGTGGATAATCTGGAATTCGGGTCCATGCATGTACATTGAGACTAAATATATATCTCTTGATTGATATCAACTTCTTGAGCAGTTTTGCATATTTTGATATATTCTGTCAGTATTAGTGATTTACCACCCAACACTACCGGTTTAAGAATGCTTCAGCTGTAATCTGGAGTACAACCTGGGAGCATAATAGCCAAGGGTATGTATAGGCTATACAGTCGAAATAAAGAGCCTATGCAGGTATGCCCTACACAAAGAAATGATCCTAATTCAATACGGTAGTTAACGACTCTACAGACCGCCCCGGCTGTGCTGTAAACGCTTTTAACACGCGCGCTATGCTGGCTGTTGATGACTCGTGTGTCGGAGATTGTTGCATCCTCGATGGTGTTAGATTTGCGTCCACCGATAGACCTGATTGAAAGGCCGTGCCTGCCATCGTAGTCGCTGCTTTGAAGCTGATGTGCTGGTCAAGATCAGTATACTCTCTAAGCTGCGTGTGGTAAATAGTGGATAGGTGACTAACCTCTCTAGAGTTGATTTTTAAATAATTGTTCTGATTATAAACCTTCGCTTTATTAACTAATAGTCATATAAGCACTCTGCCTAATATTAAATGTATCGGTATGATGTCTCTTGGCCGTGCCTGCCAAGTCATTAATTGTGATATCCATGATTGTTAGGTGGTCTGACTAAATACTAAACCAATGCACGGGGACATTGTAGATTCCCAACCCTATGATGCTGGACTTGTTCAATCTGTGCATCTGAAAGAACTTAAGCTCCTTTTGCCTTCGCTGCCGCCCTTGCCGTCCGACCAACGCGCCTTGTTGTAGTTGATCTTTGCGCTGGAGGACTGTTTTACCGTTCTCGCGATTCCGGACATGTTGATTAATGGGTCGGGCTATTCCTTGTACCTGAAGGTGGTTTCGCCCTCGAAGGTTATCTGGGTAATTTGTGAGGTGTGGCAGGCTGTGATCAGGCAATGTTGCTTGTGTATTATTAATATCATTCTGGAAATTGGGTGATACTACTCGAATTTATATTGCCTTTTCAGATGGCAATTCGAGTTGATATATTCGGCTGCACATCCCGGAATGACAGTGTGCATGGATTGTTGTCTGGATAAAGCAAGGTCAGAAGTTGAAGTACGAGGCTATAACGAGCGTCAGGGTGTCAATAGGTTGTCATCAGATGTATGAAAACAGGGGGGGAGTAAAACATCATAATAAGCAACAGACAGGACTTTAATCGATACTATCAGAGACAGTATCGCCATACGGTCAACCCTCTTGTGAGTTGTGACAGGATACAGGGAAATCAGTTGCACAGCAAGATCAGGTTTCTCAAGGGTCCTCTGCCAGCATCCATCATACTTTTAGTGGTGACAATCAGAATCCCGACGCTATTCAGGGTTTGAAGTATCAGTTGCTGAAAGCGTGGCCATTGCAAAAGTTGAGATCATTATTTGGCACTGCTTAAGGTGTGAATCTCGCGGGTATATACTATATTGCTATATTGACCTGACTGTGCAATATTGTACCGCCAAAAGCGTGCATTTTGAATATCTAACATAACTTCGAGTAAAATAAAAACTAAAACTAATAGCTAGCTCGTCATCACCAAACTAGAAATAAATGCTTAAGCCAGAAAACAGCAGAGCATGAGGTGCCAAAACTGATTGTGGGAGTTTTGATAAACATGACAATGCGCCTTCTCCCAAGAACGTCATATACTTGACTAGGTCTGTACGATGTTTAGAGTTAGAATAACAGGTCACAGGCACTATGGCGGAGTGGCCTAACGCGGTGCCCTGCTATACCCACTACGTGGATTAGCTAGTCCAGGCATTCCCTTCGGGGGCGTGAGTTCGAATCTCACTGGTGTCGTATTTTTTATTTATGTTTTAGGTCTAAATCTGTTCTATGGACCGACCACCAGGAAGATGCGTCAGTCAGGGTGGGTGTGTGTGTCAGAGTTGAAATTACTTTTTTTATGCTTTCCTTTTTTTGTTCTTCTTTCTTTCCGTATGTGAGGAGGGCATGTGTCATGGCTTCGTTGCGCGGTTGGTCGACCTCGGTTACTGTCGCTAGTCAGGATGTAGTCAACGAACCGAGACCCATTATCCATACGGAGTAGTAGGGAGTATAGTATCCCTACTGGGATGTGTCCAGGCAAGCACGTCCAAATTCCCAGCTGGGCCAAAAGGTCGGACTATTCTGTATGATCCAGAATGCCCTGCCTGGCTCGCACCTATCTATATAATAAATATATAATATAGCCTACTGCTGTTAGTTACACTTTATTTAGTAATTAATGCTCGATGATAATTTAATGGATTCAAAAATCTTGACCAAAAAAGCGACACCAGTGAGATTCGAACTCACGCCCCCGAAGGGAATGCCTGGACTAGCTAGTCCACGTAGTGGATATAGCAGGGCACCGCGTTAGGCCACTCCGCCATAGTGCCTTTATCTGTCAATTTGGAATGGTTTAGAGTATAGAAAGGGCCCAGGGTGTAATAGACCCGCATGGTGATAATGGCCATACTGTTTTGGTTCGCCATACAAAAACTCCACTAAACCCTGCTGCCTTTTGAAGATACCTCGAGTGTACTAGTACTAATCTGGTATAGCTGAAGGCGGTCTCATATTTAGCCAATCATACCTTCTTCGCCAGGTAAAATACTTCCGCGTGAGTTAACATCGACCGCCCTCCCCAGGAGCATTTTCATCTCGCGAGGGAATACAGCAACTACCAACAGCAATGCGCTTGCCAAAGCAGCAAAAAAGTCGACACCTGTGAGATTCGAACTCACGCTCCCGAAGGAAATGCCTGGGCAGCTAATCCACACAATGGGTATAGCAGGGCACCGCGTTAGGCCACTCCGCCAAAGTGCCAAGACGACAATAAAGACTCCTTAATTAGGACATAACAATCAAAGCTTGCAACAGTATCACATAACCTACAATTCCACGAAGTTATGGACGGAATGTGCTCTTCTTAGCGCACCTTATATCAGTATCAGCATACACTTCAAGTCCGCGGGCTTAGCTGCCTAACTACTTACCTCTCTAAGTCCAAGTTCCTGGCAAGACTCATGCGAGATAAGGGTAGAGCTGGCTAACCACCACCCATATATATTCAACTAGTGACGTGGTTTAGCGTGAGCCTTGGGAATACCCCCCTAATAGGCCTCTCCTTGTAATGGTTGCCAGAACCTATATGTATATTTGCAACCACTTTGGGTGTCTACAGGTTATGAGGTGTCAAGACTCCACTGTGTTCAAGCGCTTTGGTGTTCTTTTAACAATGAGCTTGTAGGACGAAAGACATAAGAAAAGAAAGACTTATCGAGACGATATCTCGGTAGAATAAGGAGAACATCGCTTTCTTGTCTAAACTCCAAGGGTTTTGTGTTGTTTCCAGCGCTAAGGTCTTGAATCTGGGTTTGAGTTATTGGCTATCGTCTGTTGTGGACCTTTTAAGCATACTTCACGGAATAGGCTAGCGCCATGTAGGCATTTTAATGGAACTTCTTTCAATAAAAACGATCTTGACAATGAGCCCGAAGAAAGGCTGAGCCGTAACCATTGCGTGATATGTAGTAGTAATGATAATGACCTGTAGTACATAGTAGTCCTGGCAGGTCCAGCAGGTTACTGTGCGATTATAACGAATTTGACAAGGATCTGCTAAACTGGGCTCCTGTAAACATTGCAAAAAGCTTAATTCACGAACAAGGCACTATGGCGGAGTGGCCCAACGCGGTGCCCTGCTATACCCACTACGTGGATTAGCTAGTCTAGGCATTCCCTTCGGGGGCGTGAGTTCGAATCTCACTGGTGTCGACTTTTTTTCCTTTTGTTTTTGTGACTTCTGTTACTCTCTCTCTCGTCCATCTAACACAAGGAATGTCATTCTTGGCCCAGATTTTAGATACTTCCTTCGGCTTGTTCTCCGGAACCCTGTGCTCGGCTTACAATAACTGCACAAGAGCCTTCACTATTGCTGCCATCGCTTTCGTGTCATATACCGCAGTATGGTATTCTCCGCAATACCCTTCGCTTGCGCCCATGAATTCGTGCACTGACTGAAGGGTTGTTGAGGGGAGACCAGGGAACAGCTTTCGGCAAAGAAGTCCGATGTTGATTGTCTGGAAATTATCGTGGCCCTCGTGAGACACCTTCTCCTGGACTAACTCATTACCCCCTGCCAAGATCCGGAGGAAACACTGCATGTCTTGGGCCGCAAACCAAGATAATATCTTAGTATCCTTTGGATTGTAACCGCACACTGTGATGATCTGGTCCCTAACCTGATGTGACGTCTCTCCGTTGGTATTGAGGCCACCATAGCACCTTAGGAAAAGAGTTCCCATCATTCCGTGCTTAGCTGATACATACGAGGATGTCGCATCCATAAACTCCTTCATGGACAGACCGTAGTCAATATTCCCTTGATATAGCAGCTTTCCGTCCAATTGTCTGATTGCAAGCTGCAGTGGAATGGGCGAATACCTCTTCGGCAACGATATGTACTCGAAATCAAGAATCCAAGTTTTTTCAGGTCTTTCGTGCAATATTTTCAGTTGCCGTAAGCTGTCTTGAGTCTCGTCCGTGATATTTACCTCCCGCTTTTGGACGTGGTAAGCTAGTTGATCTAGTGGCTCGACAGGATCCATCACATAGTTGACAAGCGCCTCGGAATGGTGACGACAGTAGTAGGATACCGGAGCCTCCTGTGATTCTGGGCAAGTATAGTACAGACACCTTTTCTTGCCATTAATGTGCTCGAGGCTCTTTCGAACACTAAGTTTCAATGCATGCACGAGCTTCTTACGGAATTCGCGCTTGCAGGTCGTTTGGGCATCTTGCGCAAGTGTTTCCTCGATATATTCAAGTTTCAATTCCCCGCTTGGAGGTGTGTCAGAAATCTCTAAGTGTTTAGAGAATTGAGACAACACTGTGTTTTCAGAGACCTGGGGAATAAGAGAAAAGTGATCCAGTGAAACAAGCTGAAATGGCCGTACTGCCGGAGCGGAGAAAGACACTTGTGGCGCTTTTGTGACAATCGCATCGACAATTAATCCAATATCTGTGTATTTCCCGTATATCGGAGTCAAGGTGTCTCCTGAACGATAGCTGGAATGTAGAACGGTGCTATAAAGTGTCCATGTTGGGGAGAATCGACGAGGTCTCCAGGATTGCGATTTCAAGAAGAGCATCTCGATGTCTTCGATATACAGCACTGGGACCAGCCTAAACTTTTCAAAAATAGGCTCAGACTTCCGGTAGAACTCTTGTGAGTACCTGATTGCGTGTTCTCTGTCCTCATTTCTTTGTCGCTTTCGCGTCCTGCACTTCAGGATCTCGTAATCTGTCGTCCAACCTTGGAGCAAGAGTGTGTCTGGGACTACTTCCTGCTTGACCGAACCCCTCAGGCAGAGCGACAGAGGTAACAGAATATTGAACTTTGTCCTGTGCAGTAGTTTTATGGCCCAATGTGGAGGCGCACCTTCGAAGGGCTCATCGTAGTCGAAACCGATTCGGACCGGAATGGCAGACTCAAGCTCAAGAGAAAGGAAGCGTTAGAGAAGTCATTTCAACACATGGGCTCGTCTATAGCCTACTTTATCACTGGCAGTGACCAAATGCTCGCATATAACACTAACACAGGCCCCCAATTCTTTATAGCACGGTGTACACCTTCCTAGACCAGGTTGCCGGAGACTATAGTCGGGCGCAAGGTGATATAAAAGAGAGTTAACCTTCTGTATCGTTGGGTTCTCATACTTTAGGCTATGCCCTGATGAACTTTCGAGACACGGGGGAGCAGCAGCCTCGTTAATAGGCTGTCGCAACCGTATCTCCGAACCTAAGCCAGGTTCACGAGGATGCCCGGGATGTGAAGTGCCCTCTGCTTGCCCGAGAAATTTATACGCATCTGCGAAGCTTTTAATCTTGCCACGACGCCCGCCTTCGATGCTTATGAACGGCACCGGATGGGTAATGGGATGCACCTGATGCTGTTAGTATACGACTGGTGATTTAAGAGCCATTCGGGCATACCTTGTAAAGATCTTTTCCCTGTATGTATTTCTTGGCTGAGAGTTGCTCTGGTGTTAGCCTAAGGAAGGGATAATGTCCGGATGCGAACCGCTCAGACATGGGGGCCGCGGACAAATATCTTCCACCATCGTCTCTGGAGTTTCCACATTTCATAGCTGTGATCTTTGTTTCCTCGTTAATCCACTTCTCCAACGTAGATGTACTGATATGAAGTACCTCGGACGCGCTGGCAACCGAAATGTTGTGTTCTTCGCCTGTCTGAGGGTTGATATGCACGTGTGTCCGGTAGAACTCAATAGCGTCCAACCGCTCTTCCCTCGTGAAGATCTTCAATGTGCGCTTATGGAGACGGCTCGCTAGTTGTTTGTTGCCAATGCTGTTAATGAGGGCGTGCTGCTCTTCTGTGAGTGTTTCAATTTGGCCAGAGCTGCTTGGGGAAACATTCTCTCTAGGTAGAGCTGGGCTCGAGGATCGACTCTTGCTGTTTTCCATAATGAGGAGAGGATAAATTGATAAAGAACAATACCAGAGTCCTTTCTGCAAATCTTCGAGTATTAACTAGGACCTTCACAACTTATAGCTATATCTGCTTAGAACACAATACCTGGGTACCTACCAGTCAAAGGTCTTAAGTCATTCACCCACTCTGCACTTCACATAATTTACAATTCAACAGAACTCAGAAAAGACGAAACCATAAGATATATACAAAAAGGATAATGTTCTGTAGCCTAGGAAGATTCTCAACCAAGCTCAGTGTTACTTGTTCGTTTGACAGTAAGTGAGGGGATTCTAATCAACACCCGAGATTATGAACACTAACCTGAAATAACCCAAGCAGACAGTGTTATCCCACAGAATAATCAGCCCTGTCCCATCGAACTTTGAATAAAGTGGGCCCGGTCATGAAGAGCCACGAAGGGGATGTCGATTCCCACCAGAGTAAAGTTGATATGAGCAGCGCCAGCTTCGACACTCAAAACAACGAAGGATATTCGATACCAGGATCGGTCAAGACCAACCTTGCTATAGGCGAGCTGCTGTCGAATAAGGGGGAAAGTCGAAACAATGATGGAAAGAAAGTTAACTTGTGCGGAACAGAGATCATATTTACCGGAATAACAGTGAGTATGAGACAGAAAACCATTCCCCAAGAGAGTGGTCGTGTCAAAGCCGAGTACAATACCCATGATTCCCTCGAAGCAACCGTGAACGAGATACAGCAGCTCTTGGATCGCCGGTCAGTAGTAACTGTCAGGGTATTGCTGGACTGGATGGGCTCTACGAGTCTAACTGATCTCGAAAGAGCTCTGCCGTTATGTGGATACATGTTTGAAGATGGTCCTTGGAAGAAGGCGTTGATAAAATTCGGCGTTGACCCAAGGACTGGGCCTAAGTTTCGGCATTATCAAACAGTCACCTTTGAGATGGATTTCGGCCCCATTGTCGAACAAGGGAAACACGACTGGGCAAAGAAAGGAGAGCTTGCCTTCCCCAACTTGCTCAAAGCGGATGATAATATCCCTCATGTTTTCAATGGAACGAAATTCGTGCCGGACGACAACACTTGGCAGATCTGCGACCTTCACGATGCTCTTCTACGGCGCATCGTATCAACAAGTGATATTCGCCCGGAAGTCAACCATAAAGACGGTTTCCTCTGGAACGGAACGATGGCCAAACTGGAAGTGATCATGCGCGACAAGCTTGTGTGCATAAGGGACGGTGGTACACCAAGTGACGAGGACTACGTGTACTTTCTGTCTTTCCCAGACAGATATCAACCACCAACCGGGCGTGATTATTTTAAATATGGCTTGGACTTTGGACAGCAATATACCCAGAAGCAGGCGTATCTGAGAGGCAGGATAGTGAACAGGGCAAGAAAAAGTGCGGCCTGAAGAAATAACGGTATTTTCATTATCTCTTGCTGGAATAATGAACTTGCTCATAATAAGTAATCTATTAATGTATTATTACTTTCCACACATTAGGAATAAATTACTACTAGGTGCTAGTAAGCCAGGACTAGGGTTAAAAATGTGAGGAATCATAGCATTGGCAGCTGAATTATATGGCAGGCGGAGTAGAGTATCTAGCTATACCGCAGCAAGTCCAGCCCCGACCACTTGGCCAAAGTTGTCTTGTTGTAACCCTAACACGCGGTAGGAGACATGGCTCCCAAAATCTCCCAGACAAGGTATTCAACCGAGCATCTAGTAATTCTCGATTGCATCAATGCTTCAGAAGCCCAGCTTCTCCCATATAAGCAGACTAAATCAATGAGCAGTTGCAGGCCAGATGATGTGGGGTCAAGATCATCCCCCGCATCTTATCCTTATCTGCAACTCATGGATGATAACGACGGAATGCCTGAATAGGCAGGTTGGATGAGCACTAAGTCGGATATACGATAATGGTGGGGGAATTGAGCACGACGATTGCTGTATATAAGGTTTGTACACGCATGGAATACGTTATAGCTTTCAATTGTCTTGTTTTGTACCCTTGGTCCTGAGAGAGAGATATATATATATATACGTATCTGCTACTCTCCTCACCAGCATAGTATTCTCGCCGTCAACCTGAAATCTGACTGCTTTTACAATGCTCAACTCAAGCCTCCCTGTACAGTGGCCGGGATGGTCCACATGCTTCTACTTCAGTTTCATCTCCAGCTGCCTATTCTTCCTAGCAACGCGGCAGAAGAATAATAAATTCACCAGCCGTGTCGCAAGGGACGACCAAGATGCGGCCGAGCCAGACTGCAACCCACCGGTTGAGCCTCTCCCAGACTTCGACTGGAGGACAAAAGAGCCGATCAAGATCCGGCCATTCAAGCCCAAATACCACCTAACCATGAGTATGTAATATGCAACATGCACACAGTGAATCCAACAGTGCTGACCTATCTCCAACCCAGGCATCCAAGAAGGGACAGTCAGCGAGCTGGTCGAAATAGACAAGAACTATCTCGACCGCATACGACTCCGCAAGAGGATTATGGCAGAGCATCCCGAGACAGTGCTGGCCGCAGAGGATTGTGTCAAGCCCGCGGTCGATGAATTTTACACCTGGCTGGTGGGGACATATCTGCCGACACGATACCCTCGTATGTTTCAGCTGCGCCCGTCTGCTGGGGAGAAGCCGGCATCCTTGCATAGCCTGGTCACCGACGAGACGCTTTCCCTTTCCCCCGAAGAGAGCCCCTTGGATACCCTGCGGGCCATGGGCGGTCTGATTGAGGATGACATTCTTTTCCTGATGCCGTCCGATGATGGAGATGGCTTTACACTCAGAGGATTCGTGACATGCTTTCCGAATGGCTTCAACACTTCGCAGAAATTGGGCCTTAAGCTCCGGGATATCCATAAGCCTGTCCCACAGTACAAAGAAAAGCTGGAGAAGAGCATGGATCGCTTTTTCCAAAAGCTCGGAGTAGGCAGGTTTATCAAACGCGCCAATGTGAGTTGACCTGCACCTGTACTTTGTCATTTGACTTTGAAAATTGACATGTCTGATTGTTCTCCAGTGGACTATCACGACTACAGATCAACTGTTTACGGCGTCTGGGAACCACCTCTACGAGGGCGAAGAGATTCCCCAAGAAGAGGTTGATATAAATACTGTACGTTTTATAGATCTATCTGCGTCGAATGTGGGCTAACAGACCACCAGGCTCGTGTCCGTGTCGAGAGACAATTTCTGCACCGCTTACCTCAAACCCGTGCTATACTTTTCTCATTCAAAACCCTTCTTTACACACTCCCGGAAATCAAGGAGGAAGGGCTCGGCGAGGTTCTTGCCGAGGCAATTGACGGCCTGAAGCAGGGAAACGCGCCTGGCTTTCATTTCTATAAACGGGCTGCCGTTTGGGGAGAATCTGCAAAAGCCTATCTCCGGAGCCAAGAGGTGTGAAGTGCTCTAAACCTAGCTTAGCTTCCTGTTCTGTCTCGAGAGAGGCCCCGAATGATGACGAGAATGTATGCATAGTATGATACGCAGCAAAGAGACCCGTTCTGAAATATTCATGATCTCAGAGGTCGAAAACTGTAGATTAAGTACTTTCAGTGCAAACAAGATCTCGGGGGACGTGCCCTAATCACATAATGAACCCTTCTACCTTATCCACTAAGGTCTGCGTCCAATTCGTTCCTGGGGCGTCCTGCCATATATCTTTCAGCAGTTTAATGGCATAGAGCGGACTTCCAAAGCCCGTGCAATCCCAGAGACTCTGTAACTGCATGGTGACAAACTCCCGATCTTGCTCGGATGAGCACTCAGCTCCGACTATAAAAAATGGCCAAATCAAAATATGGCCTCCCGGTGAAGTTGCGTTGTAAGCAGCGGTGTCTGCGAGGAACTGCTGGACCAGCTCCGTGATCACCTGGTTGGGCGTGTTGGTCGCCCGACTCAAGTATATTTGAGCTGCCGTACGGATGAGATTGGCTAGTTTGAAAATAACGGAAGAATACTCCGGATGGATCTTCAGGCAGCTGAACAAGAAGTCCAGGTCTTTGTTAGACATGTTTTCAAGACTTTTGGCCGCGGAGAGACCCATTACTAATGGTCCTGCGTACAGAGACATCCTAGGTTATAGCTGTAAGCGTGAGGTCCAAGAGGCCGATAGGAAAGGATGTGTGTACTTTCTTATCTGCTGCATCAGGAATGTCCCTAGAGGTTCCGTATCCACTATCTCTAAGCACTGCTGGGATTCTATGAAGCTCTTCATCATCCGAAGGAGGATATGGAAGTCTGTTCCCACTATGATCATCTGCTCTACAAGAAGAAGGACCATAGTTGACAGACTCGAGTAATCGATCGACTTGTTCAGGTCTTCGGCGGTGCTCCGCTGATTTAATCCTCGGATGGCAGCCATCCGATACCTGGAAGCTGGCGACTTCCATTCACAATATTTTAACGAGATATGGGAAGCGGCGGCGGCTAATACCGCGCCTTTGACGGTATCGTCTTGCTCCGACAGGGGCAAAATCAGATCTCGGTAGCCGTTGAAGACGGTGTTGAAGGGGCCCATCGCTGGTGCAACTTTCTCCGAAACTGTTATGTTATCACTTAGAATCTATCCGCGAGTTGATCAATGGACAAAAGGACTGACAGTATTTGAGCAGGAATCGAGACTGGTGGTCAATATGATCCAAGCCATGAGACGGGGCAGGTTCAAGAGAAGGACCGCTCGGCTTGTGTGATAATATGGCATTATTCGGTATTCGCAAGCGAAGTGGTTGTTTCTGTTTGTGGCCCTCATCCCTCGGAGAGCTGGTGTCATTGCAACCGGTAGACTTGGTTGATATCTTGGGTACTGTTGAGCGACCCAGTGGCTGAAGGGATTCGCCAGAACTGCTGGATGAGAGAATTAACCGTGCCCGAGTAAACAGAGTAATGGTGTAGGTCCCACTTTGTATTTGACATAGGCATTGACCTCCCTGCTAGCTTCCCCCTCGATGCAACTCCATCTATGAACCGATACCGTACCCCGAGACCGGAGCATTGGAGCCCCTTTTTGACGCATTTCTGGCACGGGGTGCCACGGTCACAGTTCAGACGGCGCTGGGAGCAATTGTAGCAACCTGCAGAGGGTCTGAGTAAATTGTAACTTTCGCCTGGAGGAAGATTTTACCCTTGACTCTCCGTGGCTTTTTCTTTGGGCACTGGTTTCCAGCCGTCAGAGGGGAGGCATCGAAGACAGGCATTTCTGAGGGTAAGGATAGAGAGACTCGAATGGACATGGGTAAGTTCTGCTCATGAAAGGCTATAGAGAGCGACAGCATGGGTTTGTCGCTCTTGTGATGGCTGTTCTGGTCGTTCAATGATCAACATCGTTATCAGTTTTGATGGGTCTTTCCCCGCATCGGCATTAGGGTTTGAGAGCGCTATTCCGGATTAGTGCAATAGAATGAGCACCTCGAGATAAGCTTCGACTGCTTAAAATATATTGCATCAATGTTGGTTTCCATGTATAGTATAGTACTCAAGGTGGTCTTAGGTTTTGACATGCTGATGTGGCCATGAATAACAGATATCAAATGCGAAGAACAGCACGAACAATAGACCTCAACAACAGATAGGAATAAACCTGTAAAGGATTTGCAAGCTAGTATCCTGTCATGCTCCCCAGAAGGCGTAGCAACACGGGTACTGAGGTTTCTCTAGACACTCTGAGTTGCATTCCAACGCTCTTCCCATCCAGGGTAGTAAGGGTAGTCATCCAAGGTGGCAGGTTGCCAATTTCTGGGGATAATGCCTTGTTCTTTCTGCTCCCTCTCCCAGAGCTCCAATGCAGGCAGAACAGTCGCCTCTGTATGCCATGTATTCTTGTGCTTCAACAGACCCGGCTTGGCCTCTCTGTAGTTCTTCAGAAAGAGGGAAGGTATGTACGGCTCATTCTGGAATTGGGTCACCGGAGTGAACAACACCTTGAAGTTGAACACCACAGCAGCGGATACCGGGAGTCGTCGGAGAGTCTGCCAGTCAACGCGGAGGTGGTATCGGTCTAGCGCAATATCTGGGTTTTGCGTTTCATGGCGAAGGGCGATAGGATCTCCAGGGGGCATGTGGACAGGTTGATCAATCTCGATCCCCCATGATCCGCGTTGGATGGGCCTATCTGTGGGCATCTTTGCAAAGAATCTGGGGTGCTGATTAGTGATAACAGCATAATACGAAGCCTACCCGTTGCCTACCTATTCATAGAGAATTGCAATTTCTCCTCGTAGTCAGGAACTGGCTCATGGATCTCGTCTATATTCTTGCCCATTTTAACCCCAAGGGACCAGCCAAGAGAGCTACATATAACACCAGCCCGGAAGACATATGCTCCCGTTTCTGGGTCCCTCAACATGATGGCAAAATCTTCAGGAACGTTATTCAAAAGAACATGTAGAGGATGGATGAGGCGGAGGTCGGTCTCGGTTCCGATGATATTGTTCCGTAAGAGAGACTGATCGTTGAGAAGCTGGAAATAGTGGGGATATCGCGCACAAAGAAACTGCACTACCATCTCCATCAATTCTCGGCAAGCATGTTCGGATCCTGGAAGATAGTCCAGGACCGCTTTACCGTGACGCATGTAAAGCTCCTGCCTCTGCCGAACGCGTAACATATAATCTCGGTCCAGTTCGATCCAGTAATCGGGATCCAGCTTGCTTAGGGCTGACCTCTGAGCACAGGCTTCGCTGCTGTACAGCTATAGGGGGAACAAACTCACCCATCGTTTGATTATATGGCCACCTGATGGGTCTATAAGGCCGAGCAATAGCCGTATGTATGTTGAAGTCTGGCTGTACCTTGGGCAAACGGACACCGCTAAGCATGGCATAGTCTGGGAAGCGGCCCAGATACATTACGTCGTCGTTGGAGAAGCCAGTGGGAGAATAGAAAGTCCCATGGAGATCCTTGATATCCCTGCGCAGTGGCATATGTCGTCGGAGTATCTCAGTAGTTGAAGGTATTATCTCGTCCCAGCTAGCAGCCCCAGCACCCAGCAGAGGAGACGCTGCCTGTCGGCGACTTGGAGGCAGCACGGTTTTGTATGGCTCCTGTCCTGGAGTAGGTGATATTATCTTCTCGGCGCTGAAAGGGGCTTGACGCATTATAGCTAAATAATGTCTTAGACTGTAAACTATCGAAATAAAACGTTTTCTGTTCGTGAAGCACGCATAGGCCACAAGTGCCAGTGCTGGGAACAACACAAAAATTCTTGGGATATGCCGGTCGTCCCACCCTTGGGAAACTACAAGATGAAATAGAGGCCTGACATCTTCGTTGGCCATGCTGATTTGAAGCCCAGTGTCGATATCAACAAAAGATCTCTCGAATCGACCGGAGTACGATAGTGACTCTTGAACAGACACGCCGAGAAAGCCGCGAGATGCTGTACTAAGTCGACTGCAATCAAGGACTACCTGCAACCTCCGAAAGGATAGGTGCCTGTCTTTATCTGTGAGAACCTACCGAGTTATACTAGGTTCATTGTGGCGTTTTCGCCCAAGTGACAAATAAATCTATTCATAGGTGCTCATTTTACCTGCCCCTTTGAGGTCTAGTCAACGCTTCCGTCACTTGTGAAGATGTCCTTCAAGAGCTATCCGGGATTCACTCCTACTCGTGGCATAAGTGCACCGGTAAAACGCACTTATTGGTATAAATAACTTTGTTTAATGCTAGAGCAGAAAAAGCGAGATAGCGGGCTACTGCCCGTGGTCTCAGCTTTCATGTGTATGTCGTCTGGAGAGACATTAACCAGCCCAGAGATGAACTAGATAGTGCTCTTCTCTCAGAATAAGCCAAAGCGTCAAGATCAAACCAACAGAACATCTACCCCGAGGTCTCTAGCCACATCTCTCCAATCCACCGCCGCGAGCCCCGGGTCTATCCCGCTTTCTCCACACAAGGCATCCCGTCTCTGCCACACCTCCTCGATGATCGACCTGACTGCAAGTCGGTTGCCGAGTCCAAAATGTGTCGACTGCTCCAGCCACCGACACGATGACTCCAGATCCCCCACCGTGTAGGCTTCGACCGCCGCGATAAACGCCGGCCACAGGGAGAAGTTCCCACTGCTCTGCGCGGCAAAGGCGGTAATATTATCGAATGTCAGGGACACGTACGCTGCGACGCGCTTGGGCGGCACATCCAATAGCGCTCGGTAGAGATAGATGTACGTTGCGTAGACAAACGCGTGCAGCTGGTATCGTGCTAATTCCTCGGATTTCAATTTAGGGACCGGTGCATTGACTTTGGAATTCGGCCCTAGCTCGATGTTTCCACCAGAGCTATCGAGGGCTTCTGCCTGGAGGAGATTCAGACAGGCTAGAACCTGGGAGACAGTCCGGTCGGCCATAATGTGCGCTCTGGGGGAGGCGTCTGATCGCATCTGTTGGCTGACGGTCGTGATGGTGGAAATACACTCCAGAATAAGTCGCTGGGCGCCGATGGTGAATCCAAACTGAGGAGTCCAGGAGATCAAGGAGGCGAATGCTAGGTCTGAATGTAGGGAGGAAGAAACTGCCGGGCCTGCTTCCTTAGGTCTGGCCGCTGTGATCGATGTGGATGCATTGCTTGGGGGTAGCATCAATGTTGGGGTATGGCTATCAGTCATGCAGGTGGCTCCGATGATCTTGACGATCAGTAAGCTCTGGGTTGAAAAGCAGGCGAAGTCGGATTCGTTCCATGGCTCTTTACAATTGGATCCAAGAAGGAATGCCCAGGCCCCCTGGAGGTGATGCTTCCATTTGCTGGAATTGCCGCTGTAGACCTGGAGTAGCGTAAGCGTTATTAGGTAGAAAAAAAAAAAAAAACCAGAAGCGATGTTACATCTTACCTCTGCCATCATCAGAGTCATAATCGCTGCCAGAGTGCTATCAAAGTCTCTGCCAGAGGCTTGGATAGAGTCATTCACGTATTGAATCGAGGCGTTATAGTTTGATGCGGCCAGCCGCATCATCTTCTGTCTGTCGTGCCCTAAATGGGCAAAGTTGAATGCCGCATGGGCTAGAATGGCGTGATACAGTGCTTTCTCCCCGGATTCCGAGTACTGCAGAGAGACGGCGGGGTAGTACCGTTTCCAGGGATTCCATGGATGCTCAAACGGCATCATGATAGATGCGACGTAGTCGACATAATGGTGAAAAAGCATCTTCTCCCGACTACTTGGTCGAGGCATCTTCGTGCTGTTGCAAACGAGGCCCTGGTTCATCGGGGACACTAACGACGTTGGGGCCACAGCCGGGAAGACAGAGAAGGGATTATGGTCTATCTCCAGCATCTCCGGGGCTTCGCTGGCCTCGTCACCGTCCAATTGTGCGATCAGGACATCAACCACATGAGAGTCGAGGGCGGCATAGTTCGCCCAGGTGCGCTCTACATGTCCCTGTCAGTTCGGCTCTTCGGGACATCCAAGAAGCGGCATACCGCAGTGCATGTATCGCCGTCCGGTGGATCGATAGGACTCATTGCCATTGAGCCAGACCAGACGCATACTGGAGCCATCGCACTCGAGGCCCAGTCGCGTGCATGCTGAACACGGGGACCCCTCGTCGCATTTGACCTTTCGTGCACGACAGCGCCAACAGCCCTGCTCCGGATATTAGGGCAGCTCTGTCATGGCCGTGCTATCTCACTCACCGTAAATTCTCTCCGTCGCTTTCGGGTACGCGCAACGGTAGCTCCCATACTCCCCTGGCTGCAAATCTATATGAAGAGGGCATGTCTTCGCGAGGGAAGATGGAGGGTTGCCCTCGAGCCGTGTTCGCGACCCTTGGCGTAAGCCGAGCCATTCGAGCTAATCAAGGCTAGGGTTAGTGACTGAGATGGTCCTCGAGTCCTAGTCTGATTTTAGTCAAGTTGGTCTTGCTTAAGTTGCACTAATAATGTACCCTCCAATGATGGGATTGGAATCCCCACCGCACTAAATTAGATAGCGCATCTCGGTATGAGTTGCATCTTTGTATCTCGGCATGAGTAGCTCTGCTTTCTTCGTCGGCAGGAATTGCATGGCAGCGGTGGACGACCCATTTCAGTATAAGTTGATCACGATGGAAGATGTCCGCCTTCGGTACACGCTTCGAACAAGTATTGTGGTATAGTATTGGGAGAGGATGGGCGTCGCGACAACGAAAAAGGACAAGAATGAGGAAACAGAGTCCCAGAACATGGGGTCTCTACAACCTGCGTTAGATCCAGCTCAATGGCAATCGGTACGTCGGAAAAAACCTCGCTAAGAAATGAGTAGCACAGCCTAACCTGGATGAATAGCATCGAAAGATATTCGTGGTGATCACTGGCCTTCTCATGCTGTTCAACAGCGTATTCGACTCGACGATTCCCAGTGGTGGGATTCGCTTCATCGCAGACAGTCTTCAGGTCCAGAATGAAACGCAGCTGGTTCTACCCACCTCGGTCTATCTTCTCGGTTATGTGACCGGGCCTCTTGCCTTTGCTCCCTTGAGCGAACTTCACGGCCGACGGATCGTGCTGGTGGGAACCTACGTCCTATTCACCATCTTCACGTTAGCCTGCGCCATTGCTCCGAACTGGACGGCCTTGATCATCTTCCGAACGCTCTGTGGAATTTGCGCATCGAGCCCGATTGCAGTCACCGGGGGTCTTTTCGCCGACGTGTATCGCTCCCCTCTGGCTCGTGGGCGGACCATGGCTCTGGCAATGATGGTGACGACCGCCGGGCCTCAGTTTGCCCCCCTTGTCGCCGGGTTCATTGCACCGGTGGGGTGGCGATGGATTTTCTGGATATCTCTGATCATCGCCGGTGTCAGTCTTATTCCCGTTTTGTTCCTTCCAGAGACGTCCCAGCCCGGCCTTGCGAAGCAGAAGACGGAGAAACAGGGAGACGGATTTGTCCTGAAGGCACTCTCTCGACCTCTGTCCATGCTGTTCTGCGAACCGATCATTTCGTTCACCTGTCTCTACCTCTCCTATGCCAGTGCCATCTTCTGTAAGTTCTCTCGCTCTCGATCCCAACGACATGAAATTGACGCTCCTCCAAGTCATGTACTTCGAGGCATATCCCCTGATATTCCAAGGCATATATGGTATGAGTGATGGAGTCGCCGGCTTAGCATTCATTCCGAGTAAGATCCAGCTTATCTCGCCGAACCATCATCATCATCGCCTGCCGAAGCTAACCTTTCTTCTAGTCGCGGTTGGAGCTTGCATCGGGATGGCGCTTTTCCTATGGTATGACGCGATACTCCGGAGCGCAAAAGCGAGGAAGGCCAGCTGGTCCAGCATCGAGGAATACCAACGACTTCCCCTGGCGTGTCTTGGGGGTCCTTTATATGTGTTGGCCTTGTTCTGGCTGGGCTGGACTGCCTCGGCGGGGATCCACTGGATTGTGCCCATGCTGGCGGGGATCCCGTTCGGGATGGCATTTTTCCTCATTTTCGTGGCCCTCATCAATTATCTGGTTGACGCGTATCACGAATACGCCGCCAGTGCGATGGCAGCCGCCAGCTGTTGTCGCAGTGTTTTTGGCGCCGTTTTGCCTCTGGCCGCCACTCCGATGTTTCGTCAATTGGGAATCGCTTGGGCATGTAGTCTTCTAGGGTTTTTGAGTCTTCTGATGACTTTGATTCCGTTTGTTTTTATTCGGTACGGCGACCGAATTCGAGCAAGGAGCCAATTCCAGCAGGGACTACGGGGTTAGGGGCAGATGGATGGTTGGTTATACTTGCAGGAGAGTCAAGCGAGTTATAGACCTGGAGGGGGGGGGGGGTGGCACTTTCAGTTGCAACGGTACAGATCTCCCTATTGCAAGCTCAATTTGCACGAAGTATTCCCTGGCAGAGTAGCCATGGTAGACCGTTGGCACGACAATAAAGGCTAAACTAATGGACATGGGCCGCGAAACTACCTCGGCCCCGGTGGTTCAATATAGAGTCATGGTGCATGTTTGATGTCCGGAATACGTCGGGAAATGTAGGGCCACTCACACTGAGCAGTCTTTACAACTGATGACAGTACCTGGGCCAGAAATTGCAGGCATGCCGTGAGCATCACACTGCCCTTTCCACTTGGTCGGGATGGTCTTCTCCACGGCCGCAACGGATGACAGCCAACGCTTTCCATGCCCACAAAAGAAGAATAGCAGAGTTTTAGGCTTGATTTTGGTTCTTGTATTTATTTATATTCCTTAATGGGTTGGGCAAGGCAATCTCTAGTTTATTTGGTTTGAATCTATCCCTCCAGCTGAATCTCTTCTCAGCTGGGAGGCAGAAATACGGGACAGCGAGGCAGTGCTGCTAACCAACGGGGGGCTGCCAGCCTGCCAAGCCCTAAACCATCATCACTCTCAGTGTTTTGATTGACGGGCTGGACGATGCGGCCCCCAGTAATCACTGCGCCAAAGTGAGACACGGGCGCCCTATAAGTGGATCCGCTCAAGGAACTAATTCGTAGCTTAAGAGGCTGAGCGAAGCTTCGGTTCCTTTAAATTCTGTTCCCTCCCCTCCAAGGTGAAGAGCTCATGGTGGTAGTGGTCGTGGTGGTGCAGCATCATTGACCCTTTCCCTCGTTCATCCGAAAGCTCACGATGTCTCATTCCCAGCCTGCCCTTGATGTCTTCTTCTACTTTCAGAAACAGGAGCTCAAGCTCAGCTTCAATTCGCCCAACCAAGCAGCATCCTACCAGAACCGCAATCGAGAATCCCGCATCTTCGCCAACGAGCCCAGCGCCGTGTACCTCCCGCTAGCCCCGTCCATGGTTTACCTGCGGGACAGTAGCAAGGGGCTTGTCATTGGCTTCGCAAAATCAGAGGACGCCGACCTGTGGTGTCGGGCCTCTATTCTGGGCCAGAAACACGGGCACTATGAGGTGCACATCGGCCGCGGGTGGACAGACGAGCAGCTGAACCAGGCCCTCCAGATCCAACACCAGCCCTACGTGCCGAAAAGCAGCAGCCGACCGCAGAGTATCCAATCCACTATAGAGCCCACGCCGCCGTCGAGTTCAGGGTCGGACTCAAACTTGAAACCCTCGTCCAGTCCTCCTCAAGGGCTCCCGCTTTCCCAGGACGAATCTCCGTCCGCCTGCCAGTCGTCTAGAGCCCCGTATCTACCGTCTGCACTCGCTATTGGTTCAAGTCAGGCTGCCGCGCAGAGATCAAAATCTCCTGGTCGTACTTTACCGCCCGCATTGCTGCCTCAAGGAACGGCTACGCCTCGCTACTCGGCCCAGGATAGTTTTCAAACACCGATCCCTTTTTAACCCTCTCTTTGCTGGTCCTGTCTTGGTAGTCCGCTGTCAATTTTAACGCCTCTCCATCCTCTGCAGGACGTGGCCCTAAAATCATCCTATCACCGGGCAGGAGGAATCATCCGGGGCCAAGAGAAGACTGGTTGAAGATCAGTTGTCCGGGCTTCAACATGAGATTCGTTTTTCTTCTTTACCATTGTTTTAACCCCCCTATCTGTTTTATATTATTCTCTTTGATCGGGTGATACCCGTAAGCCCGTGAATGAGCATAGCATTCACATGAGTGTGGTTCTTCGAGCGTGCGACTGTTTCTGACCTCAATTGCACTATCCGTCTATTGTCCATTTATCAGATGGCCTATACATATCCCTGCTCGGGGTAAATTGTCCCTTGGCGGGTTCCTTGCTGAGAACAATAATCCCATTAAACGAATTTCATGACTGTAGTATTTAGTTTTGGCTCTGGAATAGGCCAACAACCTGTAGATGTATCTGCGGCATTTGATGTTCATCGTGTATCTAGGGTTTCAGTTTGGTTTGCGGTGACCTGAGTTGCTTCAGTCTGATCAGCTTGCCAAGTCGCGCCATAGATTTAAGAATAGTGTAAGCTGTGACGGTTAGTTGATTTGGGTCAGTGACAGCTTCCAGGCATTCTGTGCGGTATATGAAGCTTAATATACAGTCATTTATATGAACCCCCCCCCCCCCCCCCCAACAAAACACACAGTACTAACATACAGTCTCAGGCCGTCTTAGAACCTTTCGGCACCCTCGCGAGCCAGTACAAGAAGAAAGTTGCCACCGCGTTGACCAGCATATACCCCGCCAGGAGACCCAGATCTCTCCATCGGTGAGTGACATCAATTCCCAAGGCCTTCGGCGCCCCCCTTCCCCTCATCGTGTCCTCATCCCTCGCCTCAGCGCCGATTGTAAGCACAAATCTCACTGGCTTGTCTGTTTTCGAAAGCTGACCCGGCACGGAAGGCCGTCGGCTGGGTGGGAGCCTCCCAGTGGAATTTGGTAGGCACGTTCGCCAAAGACGGTCTTGGGCCCCGGCCGGGGATGCTGACGGTCCCATTCTGCATACTGGTCTTGGAAGTCGAACTCCCGGAGAGTGAGCACGAGGGTAATCTTGATGTCCAGTAGAGCCAGCGGCTGACCGATGCAGTCTCGCGGACCTTGTTCAAAGGGACGCCAGGCTCCTTTCGGAGGATACAATGGATCCTCTGGTCCAACTAGCCAGCGCTCTGGTTTGAAAGCGTGTGGATCAGGCCAGTAGTTAGGATTCCGTTGAAGACCTGTATGGATAATCCAGATACACAGGCCATCTGTCGGGTACTTAGTACCATTTTTATCCTGTAGATGGACCCCCGGCTGACCCTCGCGCAGCGCAGAGGCAGCGGGAAAGAGACGAAGCGTTTCCTTGATAACCGCGAGTGTATATGGAAGTCGGTTAATTAGCTCGGGGTGCTGCTTCAGTTTATCTGCTGTAGTTGTAATATCCGACCCGAAGATCTTGTCATGCTCGCTGCGAACCTTTGCCAGTATCTCGGGATGTTTTGACAAGAGATAGATACTATACACAATTGTAGCAGCCGTGGAGTCGTGACCAGCAAATAGAAAGGTCCGGATTTGAATCGTCGCCCACTTTTTGAACTCGGGGTCCAGCTTATCACCGGCTGTCCGCGTACTCATAAATTCAGCAAGCACAATGTCAATGATAGAACTTGCGCGTGTGGAAGATTGCTGTCTCCATACTTCGTATCGCTTGTCCAGTTCAATCCCGATATAACGGTTCATCGTCCGTCCGTTGTACCACTGCATCAGGGGTCGCATGGGATTCCATCGAATAAAGGGATTCATCTGCTCGTCCTGGCAATGCCACTCGACCGAACTTCTCATCGCCGCCGCTAGCGCATTGTGTCTCCGCTGAGAATGAAGATGTGCCTTCCTGTGATTGACTCTTAGTTTTGATTCTTCGGGCCTCAGATTGTCCAAGGAAACCCACATGGCGACGTATCCAATAATGTCCATCACATAGTCGCAGGTCATTTTATCGAGCGTAAACATGTCTCCCGTGCGCGCATGCTCGCGAAGGATCTCCACGTACTCTTCAGCTTCCTCGACAATAGAAGGAGTATGTTCGAGAATATGGCTGGCACTAAATGTGGGATTGAATAGTCCACGGGCATGCTTCCATTCGGGGCCATTGGTCACGAAGATACTGGGACCCCCGGTAAAAGGATTGAAGAACTCGGCGAGGACCGGCGGCTTTGGCAGCGCATATGTTTGAGAGGCCTGCACCGCTAGATCCGGCGACGTGACCACCAACAACGGTTTGGTAAAGGGCCAGACATCAATATAAAAGCAATTATCGTGGCTGGGGAACTCGTAGGATAGCAACGTAAACGCTTCCGACTGCTGTGACCCTTTAGGGTGTCGCTTCATTAGATCGGGGAGCATCCGCAGATTTCCTGCTGCGAAATCCCACTGGGGCATTGGCTGCGCGAGCTACTGTCAGCCAGTCCGTCCATCGTCAGGGGATTGTTCTTGTCCGGATGGCATACCAGGCCTTGCTTTCGCAACCAATGGAAAAGCAAGCGTACTTTGAACATCTCGTGAAAAAATCGCACAATCAAAATAAGGACCACCGCCAGGGCCAATTGGGCCCCGTACGTGGTGGCCAGGCTGAGGATTGAAGCTGCCATCACAGCAACACACAGGTGGAGAGAAAAATAACTGGAAGGAAGGTTGGTGAAAGGGAAGCAAAAATCGAAATCGAATAATACAAAGAAACCGAATAAGATCCAACGGCCGAGAGAGAAGGAAACACGGCCGGGGGGAAGCTTAGCGGCACAGCAGCCCCAAGAGGGAAAAGGGAGGAAAGGATCGATACGCAGGGATCGAGGTGGGAGATCAGGCAATTCAGAGTCAATAACAATCCACTGAGACTAGCCCCAAGTTTGTTGCAGGGATTCGATTTAGTTCCCCATGTTCAAGGCATCTTCGGTCCATCGGATGCATTCAAATCCATTTCTTTATTCGTAACGAAACTAGCGTCGCTTTGAGAGCTGGCGGCAGCGCTTTCTCAGCTAGGGTTCGGAGTGACGGTCTATTATCTGGGATGTCCATTACTGCTCCTTTTCGTCTCATGGCCTTCACCACAGCCAGATAGTGCTAACCTGTAGGCATGTCGAATGGCATATCATGTCTGGCCACCTCCCCCTCCCTCCCCCCCCCCCCAAGCAGCCAGGCCTATAATGCGACATTGGATCCTGAGGCTGGCACTGACTCCATCCATACGAAGGCATTTCCAGCCGAACCGGCGAGCATTTTGCAGAAACCCACTCAGGCATTCGTGTCGTGCTCTAATCACTAGGTCGCTAATATATGAGCTCAGACTACCTTACTAGCACCCCTCTGCAGCGACCATAACATGAGCGTCTCACTGGGTGATCTCGTTGAACCAAGAGCAACACAAGGCACATTTTGGAACTAGGGCTTTTGTGGCCTGGCAGAGCGGTAATGCCTATGGCTGTGGGAATATACACAGGGGAGGCGATAGAGCAACGCTTAAAACGGCCACCTTCTAGCTGGCACATCATCAACTGGAGGTATAAAGATAAAACAAATGAAATATGCCAGCGCGAACAATATACCATACCCGCTTGCCCTCCCATAGTGATATTGCATTTTACACACAATACAAGACTAAGATGCAAAACCTTTACATGATAGCTTGCAAGGGGGATAGAATGAATCGTAATGATAGTCACGAATAAAAGTATGGCATAGTTTAGGGGCACGGATGCAGTATTAGTATAAATATAGTAAGTATTCTATGTCTCACAGCCAAGGCATTTCAGGCATCAACCAGCACAGATGGATATTCTTCAATACCTAAAAAACAAGTCCAAGTAAATTAAACATCCATTAACAATCACCTAAAAAACAATTGCCACAAACGACATACAAAAATATCCAAACCCAATTTACCCTCCGCATATACAACAAAAAAAAACCAGCGCCAAGA
>NW_019170197.1:0-35488 GCF_001792695.1 Aspergillus bombycis | reverse complement strand
TTAAGATATATTTAGATAATTAATTCTACTTTTAATATTCTACTGATATAGATTTACTATCTTTATAACTGTTCTGAGATCTTAGTTAACTGCGTCTCTTATCTTTTATTTTTATTAAATTAACTATTATAATTAATATAATTATCATTTATTCAATCAATAAAATTGGCTACAACAGTATTTTTAATATCTATATTAATTATTTTTTAATAATATACAGTAATTCTTTCTCTAAAGATTAATTATTATATACTGAAAGCTTTAGAAATTCGTAATTATAAATTAATACTGTAGTTAATAGTAGAAAAATCAAGAATCAGTTTTCTATCGATAGATGTAAGAGATAGAGCCAGGGCACCCTATTCCACAAGGCCAAAAGGTCATAATAATTCGGGATCAACGATCCCGAATACAATAGACTATCTACTGTTATTCTGCCTACATATCCTTATCTAGTTGACAGGTCTTCTACCCTGATTAGTAGATAACTCTGACATTCTGTGTCTGCTTTCTTTTATAAGACACACTAGACAAGGGTCTGTAATAATCTTTTTTAATTATATATATAATAACTCTATCTAGATAAAAACAGATTAATCTATAAATATTTTATTCATTTAAAAATTAGAATAATACCGTTAGAGATATTATAATTTAAATCGGATTTCAAAGCCTTTTTTTAGAGTTACTGCTTACTCCGTAGTTGAACCAACTCGCCTTGCACGAGGATGATACTGGAGGGGGCACTACCGTACGTACCCTTACAATAGGCCAAGTAAAAAGTGTGAAGCACCTCATTTTGTTGCTTCAGTATTTCAATGGATATCACCCATAATATCTTCTTCAATGTCAATCCCACCGGCCGCCTCGTCAAGTGGACTTTTTCCAGAATTGTCAGACCACCTGAGGCTCTTTTGCGAAAACAGAAAATGCTCATTACTCAGCTCCAGCCCATGGTTGGACTGATAAATATTTTGCGCAACAAAACCCAATTGCCGACCCTCTTTCACTATCTTCCCCCGTGCATATAGTTCCCGCGAATAGAGAGACTTCATTGGATTGGAAAATCGAAGCATTGTAGTGTCGTCAGGGTTATGTGATTGTAGCAGGACAGCATTGAAAGCCTCTGACATTACAAGTGATGCCATAGACGACTCAACTTCACGGAGCGGAGATGAGCAATCGGACGCCTGTTGTGTTACATCTGCCATTGTAAGGGCAGAAAATGTCCTCCCTAATTTCAGGGTCATGCATTTATTGAATGTCTTGATTACTTGGTGGACAAGACCGGTGTTATTGTCCTAGATATCAATAAGCACCTCAAGAAGGCAGGCACCACAGGAGTAAAGAACTCCGGTTTATAACTTACTAGACGCCAAATAGACTGTGCAGCTTCAGCTTCAGCTTTTAACCTTTGATAATCACCCTTCACAAATGCATCGGCCAGTGAGGTATATGGCTTCACCAAGGACTGATATGCTCTGATCACATGTGAAGAGACAACATCCGGAGGTGCGGTCAACTATCAAAGAACGACACCGGTTAGCTGGGAGGCTGCACACTTTTAGAGATGGCATCTTCGCCTGGGAGATTACCTTTCCGCTTCGCAACAGGTTGACTAAGAGCCACTTTTTGTACCCTTCTACCATGATCTTGCTGACGGCATTTGTGACAGGGCAGGATATCACTATGCTTAAATAGTGAAGTGCCCTATCCCACCTTTTTAGCGCCATGTATATCATTGCACCATAGAGAAAAAATTGCAGATGGTCTCTGTATGTCAGCTGCTTGGAAAATCCAGAAGCATCGGTTATAAACGCCGTGCTAGACTCGTGTTCCCCACAAAGGAAAGGCTGGTGATAATTCTGATAAGCCTGTCCAGTAACAGTAGGAAAATGACAAACCTGTCTCTCCAAAACTGGCACAGCAAGGCTATACGACCTAGATATCAAGGTGAGTTTAATAAACGTAGTATGAACCGATGTGAGGACCTCAGACAAGGGGTCAAGTCGAAGTATGGCATCCCTGACAGCTAGAACTGCCAGGAGTGGCTTTTGAGCGATAGCAGGTCAGCGTAATGATCAAAACAAGTAATGTTTGCTATTACCTTGGAGACAGCCTGCGCAGCTTGGACCACAAGCTGTACTAGCCGGCGCCATTCGTGACCAGCATACCGTATTTGAGAAGGATCAAAGCTTCTCAAAAATCGAATAGCCTTGAGCCATAGTTCTCGCCCGGGATGAATTTGCTCGGGTAGCCGGCTCCTGTTACTGCCCTGGAGGGACTGGATCTTAAGAAGGAAGACTGATAAATAGGACAGAGTGTGTAGATAAGGATCGAGGTTCTGTAAAGGCGCAATGGCGATTGTAAGCTAGCGAAATCCCCGCACTTGAAGGGAGCAGGATTGCATTGATCCCCATGTCGCCCCTCCCAAAAGTTGTTTAAAAGGCCTCAGCTTACATCTAGTAAATATCCGCTGGCTACTGAAAGCTCAGAAGCCCTACTCGGCTGTTGAAGGTATGTGATCAGGTCACGGATCCGCCTGTCATGGTCTTCATCGGAGCTACCTGATGACACTGAGGTGAGTTGCGAAAGAAACTCGGCCATTTCTCACGAACAAACTGGATTGCGAAGGCCAGCTTGAATGTGATATAGACCCAATACTCAGAAGAGTAGAAACCTGATAACTTGATGAAAATAGGTGATTCAGCACTTTGTGCGGAAGGAAGTACGTATCGCGCCTACAACACTACGCTATGTATGGAGTACTGGCTCCATGATCATATCAGGAGACGCTATACACCGCCTGCCTAATATGTTGTCACAACGCCCCTCTTCTTGATAATTTACGGGGTAATCCCCACCACAGTTGGGTGAGTCAGTCTAGCGCCAGCCTGTACGTCCTCCAAATCCGTTGAGAAAAAATTTTAATTATTGCAGCCCTTCAAATCATCATCTATTTGGTCCTATCACACATTGATACTTTTGAACTTTTGAACTTTGAACTTTGGCACGGACACACACACATACACACATACACCCCCACACCTCTTTCTATCGAAGTCCGCACAAATGTCCCTTACCGAGTCTTCTGCCATTGATATCGCTAGGACTGCTTCTCTAGCATCTCGAGGTCTGGCAACTTTATCTGAAGCCGACCGCAATGGAGCTTTGACGGCACTACATGATGCGCTGTTAAGACATAAGGAGTCTATATTGGAGGCAAATGCTAGGGATGTTGAGATGGCGAGTCGGGCCGCTGCAAGTGGTAATCTAAGCCAAAGCGTTCTTAAGAGACTTGACTTGTCACGACCGGGAAAATACGATGATATGCTGAAGGGCATACTTGATGTTCGAGATTTACAAGACCCGAGTAGGTATATCGAATGATTATGTAACTATTACTAACTATATTGAAGTTGGACATGTGACTCTAAGGACACTTCTTGATGACGGTCTAGTGCTTGAAAGAGTGAGCTGTCCTATAGGTGTCCTGCTGATAATCTTTGAGGCGCGCCCCGAAGTTATTGCGAATATAGCTGCTTTATCTATTAAGTCGGGAAATGCTGCAATTCTCAAAGGTATGTGTCCATAAAAGGCTCTTGGCTTGTTGTTCCCTACTAAAGTCAGAAAGGCGGCAAGGAATCTACGGAGTCTTTTGTTGCTATCTCGCAGGTTATTTCAGACGCCATATCGAGTACCCAGGTTCCTAAATCGTCAGTGCAGCTCGTGAAAACGAGGGATGTGATTTCTTCTTTACTAGCCCAAGACTCATTAATCGATCTTGTCATACCTCGCGGGTCGAATGATCTCGTTCGATTTGTGAAGGACAACACAAAGATCCCTGTTCTCGGACATGCTGATGGCCTTTGTTCCGCATATCTTCATTTCGATGCAGATCCGGAGGTCGCAGTTAAGGTCATTGTGGACTCTAAGACTGACTATCCAGCTGCATGCAATTCCCTAGAGACATTACTTGTACACCAAGATGTTCTTGAAACTATGTTTCCTACTATCGCAGATGCCTTGTTCTCTAAAGGAGTGTCTCTTCGTTGTGACGCGCCAGCTAAGGCTGCATTAATGAAGACCTTGCCAGCTGCACCGAGTCATCTGCTCCAGGATGCTATCGATTCGGATTATCGCACCGAGTTTTTGGATCTCATACTCGCAGTGAAAACGATAGCTTCAACGCCACCTGGAAGTTCGTCGGTTGACGTTGCGGTCGCTCACATTAATTCTCACTCCTCTAAGCATACTGATATCATTTTGACAAGGTCAAAGGACATTGCGGACGTGTTCATGAAAGGCGTTGACAGCGCTGGTGTTTTCTGGAATGCATCAACAAGATTCGCAGATGGTATGAGGTACGGATTTGGCACTGAGGTCGGCATCAGCACAAATAAGATTCATACCAGGGGACCTGTAGGGTTAGATGGCTTAACCATCTACAAGTATCTGGTCCGGGGTGATGGTCATCGGGCATGTGATTATTCTGAAGGGGGTAAAACATGGAAACATCAAAGCCTACCACTTTAGTTAACTAGTTTAACAAGTTTAACTCGTCCAGAGTCGGAAATTATCGTTTGTATAAACTTCAATTTTCATTCAGCTCCAACTCCTCTACCTGAAATTTCATTCATATCCGTAAGAGTCGCTGCCGTATCAGCTAAAGAGCTTTGGAAGCTAGCCGTATTTCTAAAAAGTTGCACATGATCACAAAGCTCTGCGCATGTAGTATTTCCATGGCTATGACAGTTCCGACCCTGACACAAGATATTTTTCGTAATAAGCTCCTTTAAACCTTGAAGCCACGAGACCTTCTCCTTCCACGGGCCCTCTCAAACTTGCGTCCCTTGCTTCGCACATAGGGTTTCTATTGAGTATTAGTCCAGACACTCTTCATTAGAAGTATGGTTATATAAAGAGACTCGCCTTGTGGCTGTGAGGACCAAAGCCGAAGTGCTTGACGGCCTCACGAGCGTTCTTGGGTCCACGGAGAAGCAGAGTGTTTGCTCCAGTAGGAGCCCGGAGAGCAAGTTGATCCAGAGTCAAAGTCTCTCCACCGGCCTTCTCGATCCTGGCTCTGGCAGTAGCAGTAAAGCGCAGGGCAGCCACAGACAGCTTTGGAACGTTAAGCAGGCGGTTGTCGTCAGTGACGGAGCCAATGACGACGATGGTCTTGCCCTTGTGCGCGTCAGTCACGTTGGAAGCGATACGCGACAGAGAAACAGGTGGGCGGTTGATCCTCGACATGAAAAGACGACGCAGCACGACCTTGTTGAAGTTGGAGTCCGTGCGACCTATTCAAGACCACTAATCAGTTTTCCGTCGCTTTATGCCATCGGAATGGTCTCCTTCATACGGGCGAGGAAGCGATAAAGCTTCACCAAAACTTGCAGATAGACATTCTCGCTTTTCGGCGCCTTGCGATGGCTGCTACGCACATGGTGGCGATCCAAGTCGATACCTGCGCTCGAATGTTAGCTTCATACATCGTAGAATAACCTGAACAATGTTTTCGAAGCGTGTCCGATAACATAATTCCGCCGAGATGGTATGTGGTGATATATGATTGTAAACGTACCCATGGCTGCTAAGACTGATGGGACACCTGGGAGTTGGCTAGCTCTCGCACCCGTATGCAAAAATGAAACTCTTGAGGTTTTTGATCTACGATTTTCAGATGGACGGTGTGTGCGGGTTGAGCCCTAGCCTAGAGCAAATCGGGAAGTATTGGGGGCAAATTGCGGGCACCTGAAAACTAAGGCATTGGAACTTTTGCAGTGCATTGCTCCACTGTTTACTTGCATGCCGAGGTGTATATCATTGGATGAATACATTTTACTACTAGTAGTACTAGTAGCAGGCACCAGTAAAATAGCACCAGGATTAAGGTTTGTAAATGGCAAAAACTGAAGGCCTATAGTAATTGAAGAAAGAGGGCTCCGCTCCATTAATAAATAGAACTAACCCTGCCTTCAACAGATACACACACTCTCATTCACTGGTATAATCTATCTTCTGGTGGGTTGCTTAATTTCTTCCTAATCTTTCTCACTCGTGTAATGTAACGCTAGATACACCTATAATCATATACGATGTTTCAGACCATTCTAAAACTAAGCAACCTAGTACCCTGCAAAGTTTACTTAGAATAGCCAGGTACATCAACTAGTTTCCACATCGAGAACATCTGGTATAAAGCAATGCTCATGTGGCAATCCTCCAAGCCGCGACACCATCGTAGAAAGATGAAACTTAGGATCGGCGAAATATCCCTCCTGAGTCGTGACGATTTCATTTGTCATTCAGCTGGACAAGAAAATCCCTTGTTAGCTCAAAGCTGAGCCAACTACTCGCCATGCTCGGTGCCACCTTCAGAAGATTGGGGACGATTCCTTTAAACAGACCGCGCGTTCCCTCTTCTGCAACAATGACTTTCACGGCGTCCCATACAGATGCATACTGATAGCCCATTCCAGACATTGTATTGATCTGGAAGCGCCGCCGTAGGACATCGCTAACGGCCAGTTAGCGCACAGAGGGAGAGAAGGAGGGAGTGACAAGAATGTCGGAAGTCTGCAAGCAATCTTACAATGGATAAGTACATGTTTGAGCCACTGCTCCTGAAATAGCGCCCGCTAGTAGTTTACGCAGTGAACTAGGCGTCTTGTCACCGTCGGGAGTCAAATACTTTCGAACTGATTCATATGTCATGAAATTTAAACCAACCTTGGAATTCTCAGTATAATGTAAAGTGCCAAGAGCTTCACAAAACTTACATATGGGGCGACGCCGGCCACGGTAGGAATGATTCCGCGATAGAGCGCCAAGATACCACCCTCGGTCTTGTATATTAAGACCATAGTGCTGAACATGCCCGGTAGCTTCCCGCTGCCATCGCGCTGACCGAGGGCTGCGAACGACGCTGATTGAATAGAAAGGCGTGTCCGAACAATGTCAAGAGGATAAGTTATAGTGACTGAGGTAATTCCAGCAGCGCCTCCGCAAATGAGCCGGCGTACCGGTGACAACTCAGCATCCGGAGTTGGTTCTGCAAACTAAACTGCAAGATAAGCATACAACTTAAAAGTGATGACTGAGATGGGAGCATAATATAGAATACAGAGGGTGCTGGATGACTTACCCTTTTGTAAAAATTGTAACTTCCAAATTGAACCGCAGAGTAAGGGATTATGCGAATGCAATTGGTACCATTGCCCCGCATAAACCCTCTCCACCCTTCCTCTTTGCCGATCTTCACAAGAGCCTTCCATGTAGATAGCTTGTACTCTTCCCTGCCAACACTCTGTATTTGAAGCAGGATTTTTAATCGTTCAAGTGGTGACACGATGGTTCTGGATACTGCACCTGCCACGCCCCCAGCAATGAAAGCTGCCACGACAGGTTCCGCAATTTTGCCCTTAATTTCACTGACGAGTTTGCTGCTGTTTCCCGAAGATACTTCCTAGAAACTCGGTGAGCCATGGAACTTGATTCTTCTCTTAATAACTGGAATATCCTCATCCTACCTTAATTGAAGCGGAAGTTGGCGGCAATTGGGTTAACTTGGCCAAAGTATTGTCCTTTGAGATTTTCGATTCATCGTGACGAACCGATTCCTGACGATCCAGACTCATGTTGAAGGGAACAATTTACAGAAACAGCAGCGGTACCACGAATCGCTCCTAATGAGGTGGTTTGGAGTTTGATATTCAGGTTTATTGATGGCTCACTTGCTTTTTGAGACTCCTCTTTACTAGCCGCCAGCGTCGGAGCTCACGGAAATCAGCGAACACTTGAACCTATATTGAGATATAGTCACAGCAGGAAATCCCTTTGAAATTCGTCTGGCTGACGTCGCACAGGCCATAAATAGACATAGGTCAACTGGAAAATCAGAGTGACATGGCCAGAAGCCCCGACTATTGGAATGAAGCTTGCAAAGAGCACGAAGCGGAAGCGGTAACAAATAATACAGTTGATCGTTGGGTAATAACTAGATTATCATCTGGAAAAGAAGTTGGGTATTATAGATAAGGAAATGTATAAGATGCTCGTCAAGGCTAATGAGTGGTTCTTTCCAACATCAAGAGGGAAATTAATCGAAGACGCGCTGACCCAAACGAGGCATCATTGCGGCGGCTTGTCGAACATTAAATCGTGCCTAAGACCGCAGCTAGTCTCAGCCATTAGTAGTTTGGCGTCAGGGATGGGTGGGCCGAGCCCCATGCTTTGGTAATTTTACAACAAAAACAAATCCCGCCATATGCACAACACATAGTAAAAAAGAGGTATGCATGGCTATATATATTGGGGGAAAATATTGAATCCCAAGGAGTTTCGATATCCCAGATACTCATCACCCAATATACCATCGCATGAAACTCAACAACACTGGGATGTATCACTGATGTAAAATATGCATTAATGGTATAGAACATAGCATAGAACAGAATATTTACTACTTACGGCGTAAGTAGTATGTACAGAGTTGTCCAGGATACTGTACTTCACAAAAAAATCAGTATGGGGAGCTCCGGAGTACAGTACTATTGTTGTACATACATAGGTATAGTGCTATGTATGTGGGGTACATATACACACTACTAGTATCAATCATAGTTGGCCGTACACATGGATACTATTATTTATGTACATATCTTACTGACTAATAACTAAAGGGGGCTTTTTCATAACTGTGGCTGAGTTAGTTCGCTTGTGGCATGTGCACTTTCCTGTAGTCTTGTTCGAAACTTGCTCTTGTTCCTTTACCATTCTTGTTCTTATTTCCACCCAACCTTGTTAGCTAGACCAGTTTTGTCCTTGTGTCAATACATTATCTTCTAACTTAAACATAATATTGCTGGTGTATACAAAGAGATATCCGACTTCTCACATGATGTCTCGTCCTGGCACCACACTCTATGTCACCGGTTTCGGGCACGGAACTCGAGCTCGCGACCTTGCCTACGAATTCGAACGGTATGTGCCGCTCGTCGATTGCTATACGCTACTATGACCAGACGACTCGTTTCCATCTCGCAATCTACATCTCGGTTGATCCTCGCAATGCCGACGTTGGGGCAGGACCTCCTTACTGTCCTGAGATTTGCTTGTTGCATCACTCGTCGTGTCCTTGATATACATTCCCTTCGAAGACTCATTATGGCCCTGGCACTTTTGCTAGCCATCATCACCCGTTTATACACTTTTGTCTTTGGTCATTGAGCAATATTATCTTGGCTGTCTGTTTATACCCCACGAATATTTGTTCTAACTTAGCTTTAGTTACGGGCGCCTTGTCCGGTGTGACATTCCAGCACCGCGTACCCCTTCCAGCAGATTGTGTGTTGTGACATACCCGCTCCATTTCTTGACATTATTTTCTAACAATATCAAGGTTTGCCTTCGTGGAGTATGAGAGCCGTCGTGATGCCGACGATGCATACCATGAAATGCATAACAAACGAATTGGACGTGATGATTTATTGAAAATTGAAGTGAGTGCCGCGTCATCTAGTTAGAAACCAGCATCTAACGCGTACAAAGTGGGCTCGCACTCCACCATCTGCTTCTTGGAGGTTTGATTCTGGCCGGGACCGCCGGCGTGATCGTACACCGCCACGTCGTGGTCGTTCACCGTCACCTCGCCGTGGCCGCGGCGATTATTCTCCTCGTCGGGATGATAGGTACGAACGGGATTACGACCGACATGATCGTGATTATGATCGCCGCGACCGGGATTATGACCGACGTGACCGTGACTATGATCGCCGTGACCGTGACCGCGAACGCTCTCGTGACCGTTCTCGTAGCCCTGATGAGAGAGAGCGTGATATCAAGGATGATAGGGAACGCCGTGATGATGAACGTGAGCGCCGTGATGATGAGCGTGAGAATGGCCCAAACGGAGAAGAGAGAAAAGGTATGAACTTCTGAATAACCCTTACTTTTACCTAGTCTCTCTCATTGTTACTTATCAATCTAGTTCTTCTAGACCCTTTAACTACTGCCCATGATGAACTTGACACCGCTGAGTAGGTTGCCTTCATTTCAAAAACCGGTACTAGCACCCTGTCGGTTGTCATGGTCTAAGCCGCCGAGGACAAAGAAAATAGAAAGAAAAGAAAGAGAAAGGAAAAGGAAGAATTCGTGAGGTGGAGAGCTATTACCAGCTCTTGCTTTACATTGATGGTTCGGCCATTATAAGCATAGTGGTTCCATGCCATGAGATTGCACCGGTATTTGATCAGATTCTGTCGTCTCCCTGCTTTTTGCTATATTGTTCCCCCTCCCTCCCCTCCCTCCCCTCCCCCGTCTTCCCTAGCCCTCTTTAATGCCCTTAATTCGTTTTACCACAGTTTTTCTTTTTCGTTATCGGGAAACCGGAGGAGATGGAAGACGAACAAAGACGAGGACTCGGGCCTAGTGTTCTGGTGATGGATCGATCTTATTGGGACCTTGACTTGATCAATCTACGTTGAAATCTTTATCAGCGGCTCGAATTTTCACCGAACGCCCACCGAGCGATCGTTTCTTCCCCCGTCCCGCCTACGCCAGTGTATGTCGTCCTCTTGTCCGTCACGATCCGCAGCGGTCCGTCATGCGTCTAAATCGCTGTTTAATATGAAGACGATTAGCATTCCCTTTTACCGTCCTGTACGACCGGTCGTTACGAGTTCCGGCAACCGATTGTAATGTAGAGCGGAGCATATGTATACCTGTAGTACGTGGATCGTAAGGAAACTTGAAAGTAGGACGCACTTCCTGGTGATGTGCTCCCCTATTACCTATTGGTGGCCTATGCGCAACTTAATTGCTGAATTGCTTTGCAAAATATATTGATCTAGCAGAAGCACGTTACGGATGAACGCAAAACCAAAAATGCCAGTTTAACTATGGCCCGTTATGTATTAGCCTTCATTAACTGGTGGTTGTGTAGATTGCTTGTACTTCACCAGTGGCTGAAGATATTTGCAGGCCATATATATGAAAGAAAATGAGATAAAGGGAAAAGAAATGGAACTACTGCCAGGTTTTTAAAGCATTGACGCAAGGAAGGGTTATGTCTTCTTCGAAATCTGGTCCTTACGATGGCCCTGGGTCTATAAACATGTCCGAAAACTTATACCAGGTTAATAGACCTTTGAAGCCGCACACATAGAAAGGCAAGAACCAATCAAAAGAAAGTAAATGGAAGGGTTGAATAGAGTCTGACACACTCCCCATCATAGCACAATATAACTCTCATGATGAGCTTATTGCATCTTCTCATATGTAGCCATAAGGGAGCCTTGTTCACAAAAGTTAGCTTTTTACATTGACTCAAAATCAGTTTCGTAAAAGCAAGCTCACCGATGAACGTAGTCACTAAACGAGAGCGGACCTGGCAAATATCCTCAGGAACCAACCAGATCGTTGCACCTAGCTTTCTTGCTATACTGATGCTCAATTTGGCATTTAAGTATGCTTCTTCGTCACTGCGGCCTGGAGTTACAATCTCATAGTCCACGTAGCTACTCTTCATGCCGTTAAGCACGTCAAGGAGGAAGATTCCTGAGCCGATTGACTGATCTTTGAAACTGCGTATCGATGAAGTCCTGCCGCCTCTGCGGGACATGTCATTTGCCCACCGGATCATCTCCGAGTCCGTGATCTCACGTTTACCCATCCGCTGCGCCAAGCTAGACAGTGTATTTGTGATATCTTTCCGCATTAATTGCCACACTAGCCCTAGTGTAAGAGTACGCTGCCCATCAGTGATATCAGCCCCCTGAACACCAACAAGAGAAAAGCCGATATTCTTTCCAAGCTCGGTGGCATAGTTCGTATTTTCAACCGCTTTGAAACGCATCATTTCACCACCAGAGGTTGGTGGTCTGTTGACATGCCTCCAATTAACACTTCCGGGAATTACTTTATCATATGCCTGGAGGAGAATAGTGCCATCCCGAAGGTCATCAAAAAGAGAGTTAACAGCTGGTTGGACATCCAGTGAATTTAACCAGAGCGTAAAGACCCTAGCTTCACGTTCTCCCTCAGCATCGAAGTCTTCAACTTCGAGCTTCTCTTCTTCAGTGATAGGGTCGAGACCTGGAATTGTGTTAAATAAATTGGCCACAAAGGCAAGGTTAAGTTTGGGGTTCCCAGCAATGAGTGAGGTTGGGGTCAAGAACTTTCGACAACCAAGTTTATCCGCATTAGCTAGAACCTGCTCAGCACGCTGAAGCAAGTCTTGGGTTTGTAAGGGGCCTTGTGAACAAGCATCGGGTGCCAGTTGGTTGAGAAGAACTGTATAATTTTCACCATCTTTCACATCGGTTGAAAAGTTCGTCACCCTGCAGTATTGATCAGTAAATATCTATGCACCCCTGATATTATCCCTAGAAAACACAGGATGGCAACATACTGTCTGTTCCATTTTGCATTTCTTAGATGATAATTGAACCAACGCAACAATATCTGTTCAGGAGGCAAACGTAGAAATTGCTCCAAGGTTTCATCTTCTTCAAGAAGTCTATAAAGCTCAGGGTGAAGTTTGATGTCGATTTTCCCCAAAAGACCTCGGCGAATGATCTGCCAGATCAGGCCAAGGATGAGATGTTCGCGCACTTCTATTATATCACCACTTCCAATATTCACAACTGAGCAGCCAATGCCCTTAGCCGAGTTGATCACTATGTTGTTATTCTCGGACATGTGGAATGCGTTCAACTCCTTGATTTTCTTTCCCGGCTTGTTCAAGACACGCTCATCAATCGTATCTGGGACGCTGTCATTGATCAATTTTGCTAGAACCAACCCGTCTTTACATTTATCGAACATCTCGAACGTGTCGGTGGCAAACGGCAGGAAGTGACCACGTCCGGGTCCCCAGCAAGAACGGCATTGATGTGTCTCGTGAACTCGGTCCTTTCATCCTCATTGATAGTATGAGTTACATTTGCCGATGAACCCTGGACGTGAATTCTTCCTCCTATGCTGCCTTTCGAGACATGGCGAGATGAGCCGGCGCCATTACCAGCTACTACCGCGGCGGGACCTGCAGTGCCGGCGAGCCCGCTTTGCCCCGAGGTAGAACGCAGCTTGGAGATAAGCTGTTCCTCTGTCTTAGTTTCTCTATCGTGAAAATAAAAAACATCGGCTCGAAACGGAAATACTAACATCCACATAGTCTTCAAGTTCTACCCGTCGAGAGCTATCCAGCTCAACTTCCTTTAGCGCCTGCCGTACGATGTCATATGGCTGGCGCTCTGCTTGTTGAGTAGCTTTGATCACGGTCGCTTCATCCAAGTAGCCTTTATCATCAACATCTAACTTTCTAAAAGCATCTTGAAGAGAGAAGATTTCGCCCTGATCGAACTGCGGGAACTTCCTACAGAGATGACCATCAGAGTAAGACCCATTGCTCAGTAAGTTGGGTAGTAAAAAGATAGACATCCTGCATAAAAAGTCCAGAAAATACCGGGAAAAGAGAGAGAGAGAAACACAAACCTTTGAAGCTTGAGGACGTTCATTATTGCCTTTCTTTCTCGCCACGCCGGCCGAAAACCAACGGAGCGGTTTGTATGTTGTGCGGTGGAAAGACACAGGCTACGAGGTCAGCAAGTGATAGCCAACGATGACAAAAGGTGATAATATCTTCGGATATTTCAAGGGGAGGTTGTCAATTGAAGAATGACGGCAAGGCAAACCGAAGTAGGCACTATCCGTAATTCGGTAGCCTAGGACTGCACTTGAGATGGTTTGCGCTGGTTTCCCCTGGATGACGGAGTGGGATTTGGTGGAAAGCGGAGTGGGGTTTTTGGGCGCTAGGAGAGTGGCGATGACGCGGGGACCAGCTGAGCCGACAGATTTCTTTAGTATATGAGGTATAGAAGCTACTCAAGAAAACTATGAGATTTAGTTTACTTGTATAGTTTGATTTATTCTACTTCATTGAAATTGTGAAAGTCACTCCTTTCGTTAACTTACAAATAGTCCACTGGACTATTGAACACATAGATGAGTGGTTCATACTAGTCTTTTTGATATTGGTGATGACGCATTATGATGTCGACCTAAATCATTTCTATCGCTGGGGGCTTCTTACTGGTCTAACCCATCTCTAGTATGCTATACCTCACCTAGTACTACTATACCTACTACATATTATATATACACCATCATTTACTTACTATTCTCAGAGGGGGTACTACACAAATGTACTTATGTACATACATATATACTACCAATATTAACTGGTATATATTTTCCGTTCCTTCCCCGTTCTTCGGTTTCTTACTTTTTCTTTTCCTTCTTATCCCCCCCCCCCAAAAAAAATCCTCTCCTATAGCCTTTCATCTTCTCTAAGGTTTTTTCTTCGCTCCTGGGGCTTTTTCTGGTCACGACACGTTGCCTCAAAAGTCAGTATATCAAAGATTTGATTAAAACCAGACCATTACCAGTTACTCAGTGCCCCACAGCTATTCCTCTTTCTGTTTTTTTTTTTCTTTTTCTTTTTCTTCTTTTGTAGTTCCCTTGGTGCTAGAATTCTGACAGCCTAGTTACGCACTCATATGTTATATATTACTGCATAATTCGAACTTTGCCCTTCAAATGAAGGAGGGGGAAGGAAAAAAAAAGAAAAGCTAAGAGGAATCAGATCTGCAGGTTCTGATCCCGGACTAATTCAGAGTGTTAATTCCTGGATACATTTTCATTGACCACGCTTAGACTTATTAATCATATTTCAAATTCAACCTCCCTGTGTTCCCTCGCCGGTCAATTGTTCCCTCTTGGCCTCGTTCTCATTTGGCAACGGGCAGTAGTTTCGTCGAATTGGCTCGCACTTCAACTCTTCGGGCTCTTCAGAGCTCAATGTCAAAGGATAACCAGGGAGGGACATTCCTGGGGACGATTTCTCCTTGGAATGTCTCGAGGAGTACGACGCCTCAACCCGTCAGTGGCTGTAATGACACACCAGACACCCTGCAACGCTCTCAAGGTCAAGACCATACAGTCACTCACAGGCATCGCCTTAGTCCACAGCGTTATCCCAAAGACTGCCCTTCGTTGCGGGCAAGGTGGTTCTATGCTGTGGACTCCCCAAAATGGAAACCGGCGCTATCGGAGCAAAAGAGGGATCCCTCAAAACCTCTTCCGCCCCCCAAGAAGTTCGTCCCATTTTCAGTCAAGGATTCCCAGGCCATTGAAATAGCATTTCAAAATATAGCCGATGTCGAGGGCGGAAAAGGTGGGAATCGACCTGACGAGGCCACTGGCGCGGCCCAGGAAATCATAAAGGTACCTGTTAATGAGGACTATCTTTTCGATGTGGATGTAGAGCGAAGGGAGCTCAGTCCGGCATATTGGATAGGCCCCATATACGAAGTTCGTCGTGGAACATGGTTTGTCCAGGACGGCTCCACGATCAAGCCATGTGAAGAGAACCTTGCCACTCAACTTGAGGAGGGCTATCTTAAAATTAAACCGTGGCGCTTTGAAGAAGTCGAAGGTTCGTAATCTTGACATTTAGGGTCGTCCTAAGGCCTGTGCACTCATGATCCCTTTTCAAAGGCGCAAAGGCATAAACTCACGCTGCCCTTAGAGCCCAGCACCTTGCGCGATCGTACTGAAAATGCCGGGCATACGGCCTATGTACCTGCAAATGGACTCCACACTTATCGCCTGTTTGGCGCCTACATGAATAGCTTAGTGACATATCAGGATTCCTCGTCAGCATTACTGATAAACGATGACTTTCTGTCCCGTGTGAGCACCACGGTATACCAGAAGCTGGGTGGGGTACCAGGTACACGATTAGTGCGCGGTTTCTCTGAGACAAAAAGACAAAAGGAAGCGCCTGATTCGAGAAACCCTAATCGAAAACTAAACCAGGGCTCGTCCTCTACTTCTGAAGCACGCCGTTCAGATCATCAGGATAACCGTGGACTAGATGGCATGAAGCCTGGAGTGACGGAGTCCAATTTTGAGAACAGCACCACCCCTGGGATAAACCAGAGATCAACTCTCGAACGGCAGATGTCATCTCTTGCTAGCGAACCGCAGAATGTGGCTGAGATCGAAGAACAGGCTCGTAGACAAGAAGAGAAGGAAATGGAGGATTCGAGACAGGCCTATGGTAATGATAGAGACCGAGAAATTGATCATCTAGTTCTTGTTACTCACGGGATTGGGCAGCGACTTGGTCTACGGCTAGAGAGTATCAACTTCATTCACGATGTGAATGTCCTACGGAAGACCATGAAAAATGTGTACAAGGTGTCTCCTGATCTTCAGGCCCTCAACTCCGCATTTGGGGACAAGCATGAGAATTGTCGTGTCCAAGTACTTCCAGTGTAAGTGATTCCATGTGGATTTAATCCGTCAAGTTGATGCACTGATCCCCCGGCCCTCTAGTGGGCTCCTTTCGAGGGAGAAGGGGAAGAAGGCCCGAGAAATTGAGTCACGCTGTTAAGCCTTCGCTAATCTAGGCTAGATGTTGGAGGCACCTCCTTGATTTTCCCTACCGAGGGGTGAGCCAAAATCGCAAAGAGCTTGATCTTGCAGACGCAGACGTTTTCGAAGATGACCCCTACCCCGGCTTAGCTGATATTACACTCGATAGCGTACCCGCGGTTCGAAATTTAATATCTGATTTAGCAATGGATGTGCTTTTATACCAGAGTGCGTACTGCGAGCACATATCGACCATAGTTAAGCAGGAATGCAACCGGATTCTCAAGATATTTAAAAAGAGGAACCCCTCTTTTAGGGGATCAGTGAGTCTCTGTGGGCATTCACTCGGCAGTGCCATTCTCTTTGATATCCTGTGTCGTGAAAAATCCACAGGTGGTTCGCAGGGACCATCTGTTGCTGTGGGACAACAAGGTAATTCGCCGGCAACTTGGCAAGACGGGCAACTAGAGTTCGAGTGCAAGGAACTGTTTTGCTTGGGCTCTCCAATCGCACTTTTTCAGATGCTGAAAGGGAAAACGATTGCTGGTCGATCCATGTCGGGAATTAAAGCAACTAAGAACACTTTCTATGTGGATGGAAAAGACACAACTGTCGAACCATCACCCTGTCAAGCTAACACAGGAATAGCGCCTGGCGATAAACATTTCCACGTTTCTTCTCCGAAATGCGAGCAGCTTTACAATATATTCCATCCTTCTGATCCCATCAGCTATCGCATAGAGCCGCTTATATCACCGGCAATGTCGTCGCTCCGGCCACAGCCTTTGCCGTCAGTAAAGAAGAGCCTTTGGGCAGCCTCTGGACAAAGCCTTTCAATAATTGGAAGCCGTGTAGGCCAAAGTGTGGGGTCTCTGTGGACCAATTTCACGACAGGCGTCGCGAGTAGCTTGCTTAATCGCAGTCTTGGCCTTAATGCTGAGGATATTCCTCAGCCAAACTCTGCCATCCAGTCGCAGCCATCGTTCAACACAGATGCCAATCTCGCAAATAGACTTGATCGGCATCCTACTCTTATAGACTCGGACTTGGAGACGCTTTATGAGGGCTTCCAAAAAATCAAGGGTGCACCTGGAAAGAATGCACCAGCTCCTGCAAGCGATGACGCTACTGAGCATCAGGGGAACGAAATTCGTATGAAGAGATTAAGGACAGAGGATGCAAAAGTGAGGTCCTTGAATTCGAATGGACGAGTTGACTATAGCATACAAGAGTAAGACTCGTTGTGGTACCTGTCAGACCTTAACATAATGGGAACGCTAACTCCATAAAATTAGAGGGGCTTTTGATATATCCATGATTGCCAGCATCGCCAGCCATTTGACGTACTGGGCCGATGAGGACGTTAACCACTTCATGCTTTCACAGATGCTGTCTAGGAGAATTCCTCCACGGGAAGCCTGATTGAGACGGCCTTCACGTTTCGTGGGTTTTCACTGTGCCTTTAAGGGAAAAGAACTAGGACAATACAACCTATGATCTATGTGGTAGATGTTCACAGACTAGTTCGCGTCTGTTGTCACATGCTTTTACTTGTATGTGATTATAAAACCGAAGTATGTAAATATTAATTCGATGAAAGTTGCACTGTTTCCGCAAGATTGAATTTTCAAGTAGTCTGCTCTGCTGAGGAACCTGTTGCATCTAATGCTAAGCGAACTCTACTATAGCTATCAGTGATATTCGGCAATGTGTGGATTGATTACCATGGTCATAATCAATTGTTTCACAAAGTAATAGGCCTACGCCTTCCTGGTATTGATATGACCATACTCGGGATAGATTTCGGCCAGTTTTCGGCTGCACCCTTACGTATTGTGCAGTACATAAATACGGCTGACACAAGTATAAATCCTTAGTACTAGTAGTATACTAATTGAGAGGGCCCGCACCGACAAAACAAAGCTCTCCTCTTCCTTCCCGCAGAGCATTTTCGTTTCCTTCTCAGTTTCTCCTTGGAAGCATGCAAAGTGCCGAACAACGCACTACAATATAGCATGGACTCAGAGCTACAACAAGTGCGGAAAGCCTGGGAGCGTATCCGAGCCGCTAGTCCCATATATGCGTTTCTTCTTAATGACATCGATATCTACGACGCTGAAAAAGGCGTGTTTCACTCCCGGATTCAAGTTGCTTCTCATCACCTTAATTCAAAGGGTACTTTGCATGGTGTTTTCTCGGCCTGTGTCACTGATTGGGCAGGCGGATTGGCAATCGCTTCCTGTGGCCTCGACTCTACGGGATTGAGCACAGATATTCATGTCAATTACCTTTCTACGGCGACTACTGGGGACTGGCTGGAGATCGAAGGTCGGGCTAATAAAGTGGGGAAGTCACTGGCTTTCACATCAATTACTATTTCTAAAAGGACTGAGACTGGGCAGAGAACAATTGTTGCACATGGAACCCATACAAAATATATTAAAACACGATGAACTCACCTTTGTGGGGATGCGCCAGGTCATATAAACATCGCAGGCTTGAAGATCCACAAGGGCCAGGTGGCCTCGAAGAAAGCAGATATGGAAACAAAAACTCTATAGTTCCCTGATTGATCTTATTAGTAACGCCATCATCTTTACATCTGGCATGAAACACACGTACTTTGAATGCCTGGATTCACTCGGATGGCGGATAATAATTCCACTCTATTGCTTTAGATACCTTGTTTTTCGGCAGTGAAACAAGGCAATAACGAATGGAGACATTTTCAATAAGTTCTAACAACTAACGTAACCGGTAAGCGGGAGGCTCATGTAGGCGGGCGGCTCACCTCTGTATTCCATACTAAATAGCACATTTTTATATATTGATATCTCAATCACTTTTTGATAGATTTATTTATAATTTTAATAGAGTAATAATAAAACTATGCTATATATATATCAGTAGAGAAAAAAAAATCAAAATATAAATTATAGATATATATATAACATACTATTAAATATAAGATAATTTATTTTACTTGGGTAATGAAAGATTATTAGAGTCTCTAAGTTAGAAAATCTGATATTTTAATATATAATAGACTATAAATAAATTCCTAAGTAGATAGAATATAAACTGGTTAAGATATTACTATATAAATATGTGCTATTTAGTATAGAATACAGAGGTGAGCCCCCCGCCTATATGAGCCTTCCGCTTACCGGTTACGTTACTTCGAGCGTTGGATTAGTGCTTATATAACCACAAAGTTGCTGTGATGTATCTGGAATATAGTGTTATCAACAGCATAAACTACCATCCCTAACTAGGGGTACGCCTCTGTATCTGTACCCGAGAACATCTATACATATATACGTATGCAAATAACTTCGCCTCTGGTGTGGGTAAATCTATGCACACGAATAGGGTGGGCCAGTACATTCCCGTCGGGTATCTAATTAGTCTGACTGGGTCTACGAAGTAGCTTGCCCACTGCAACTACTATCTACTCCGTACTGTATCATGACCTTACCATAGGAGTAGTGACTGGGAACAAACACACCCGTGCCTGGTCCTGGCAACTATTAATGAACAAGTGGCGATTCTTAACTCCTTCTGCTTACCACCTGTGGCGAACTGTCATTTCATGGGGTCAATAACCATGGACACTCCCGACGTTGCTCCTTCCCAGCCAAATGAAACTAACCTTCCCGACCAAGCAAGTGTTGCAGAACAACAAGCCAACGCCAACAACCATGGGACCAATATAGCGGAGCTTGTTGGATTTGTCATTGGTTTCCTTTCTACTGCTAGCAATGAAGTTCTGCTCGGCGTCTTTGCTGGCTTGGTGAGCGCAACATATATTCTCCTGGGAAGACTTGGCCTGCTCCTGATTGGGGTAGCCAGTGGCATCGCCCTACATGCGTCATGGGAGGGGACGAGCACTCATTCCTCAAAAAATGAACTGCATTGCCGACTTCTTAAGAGGAGAAGAGAAATGGGATTGGATATAGCTCATAGGTTACTGGATTGGTCCAAACGCAATACCACAAGAATTAAATCAAACGATAACCTCCAGGAGCTTTCAAATGATGTGGTTGAAATAGAACCGGACTACACTTCTTTCCGTCCAAAGACAGCTGCCGCGTTGGAATCACTGACCGACGCGGTGATCAAGGACTATGTCAAGTAAGGTCTCACATTTCTAAATAAGACAAGAGCTTACCAAGGAGAAAGTTGTTGGTATGAACCGATCTTGCCGTCCGAGATGACGTTTCCTCTCTCCTGCCGGAGGACACTGATCAGCTTTGTCAACTCTGTGTCAACACATCTTTCACGTAAACGGCCAGCAGACGCTTTCTTGGAATTTCTCACAAATTCATCCTCCATGTTAATCGTATTCCTGAATGAGTTGTCTACAGCGATGGAGACCATTGGGCCCACCATGACTCCGGAACAAACTATTCAGCGTTACCTAGAATATTCCCCGGAGAGCAGTTTGGCAAATGTCCTAGCAGGCCAACAACAGCATAAGAAACTCAATTTGATAGCGGACGATATACTGGCCAGCTTTTTGGATCCGAAAGCGTACGCGCTGCCTCCTCTAAGGGATTTCCTTCGGGAAATCTTAGCCGGTGTTGTCCTTGAATCCATCATCTCGAGTCTGTCACGTCCAGAGTTCATCAATGGATGGATCATTCATCTTCTTAGTGAAGGCGATTCTGAAATCATGAGTGCAATCGATGCCAGTGTTGAGGGGGCGCAAACTCATGGTGTAACCGCAGCCAAGGGTTTCAAACAAGTAAATATGCCTCTTCCAACCCATCTGAATGGAAAGAAAATAGGTTCAGAGGCTACTCACATAGATAAAGCAACTGAAGAAGCCATGGTGGAAGCCAAGCGACTAAGTGCCATGATCGCAGCACAAGACTTGCAGCATCAAAATGCTGAGCAGTCGATATACAATGATTTTCAAACCGCATTTTCAAGCGGAGAAGATCCCAGTTCACAGCCCTGTCATGGAAAGGAAAGTGTTGAGCATGATACTAGAACGCAACCAGGGTTTGGGAATGTTAACGCCAAGCTGACTCAGAAGATCCATGAGCCTGCATCTGAAAGGGCCTTCGAACTAAATTCTGCAAGGCGACCCTCACCGTCCTCGCTACATTCAGCGAGTTCCTTGTCGTTGAACCAAGCATCGGAGGACGACATAAATGCCACCCTGACTCTTCATCGAGCTTCCATAACGGTAGATGATGGCTTAGATCCCGGGGATAAGACATTGCTGCGATCAAAACCTACATCAAACTACTTAGTCCAGATTGAGCCGGCGTCTGCATGCTGCACAGGATGGATGGTTTTCAGGAACTATACAGATTTCGAGTCACTCCATGAGACATTAGAAACGATTTTGAGATTGAACGGAGTTCAAAAGTTCACAGACGGTCACCCTGTCCTGCCTGCTTGGAAAGGACAGACTAAACAAGCATTGGCGAGGAGTTTGGAGCGATACCTCCAAGATGCCCTTCAAAATGAATTGCTCGCAGAGAGCGAAAGGATGAAGCGGTTCTTTGAGAAGGGTGGAAGTCTTGGTCCTGCATCTGCGGGCACATCCCTAAAGGCTGGATTTTCTTTTCCAAGTCAGGTTTCCCTTGAAAATGTCGGAAAGGGGGTTCTAGGCGTCTTAGCAAATGCACCAAAAGGCGTTTCTAACGGCAGCAAGGCCGTTTTAGGCGGCATGAACGGAGTATTCCGCGTGACGTCTGTTAAAAAGACTTCATCAGATATGATTCCAAATAGTCAAAATCATAATATCAATTTCCCTACGCAAAATGAGTCCCATCCGCGCAGGTCTGAAGATGCTGAAGATCGGAGACGACATTCACTGGAGCCAGATAGTGGAACGGACGATACTCAACTATCCGCCAGGTATCAGAGGCATAGTTCCCCACTGTTTGGAACTGTACCTGGTATCACGGCCGTGAAGGGAACCAAGCCCTGTCAGGACATACCTCTTGGCAACCTGGCAGAAAATTCAGAGAGCTCAAGCCAGACTCCAGCCGCAGAAACGGAGCGAGTTACTGCTTCCTCTAACTTGGATTCCAAACATCGTGGTTCGTTAGGACTATCACTCTCTTCGGATGGGCCCAGGGAGGAAGATACCCATACCCAAATAGAGGAGTGGGCGAATACTACTGCACAATATAGTTCAGACAGCCGAGGCAGCCCTATCACTCAAGAAGAAACCCGGATAGCCGTGGAACTTATTTTTGCAGTGATAAATGAATTATATACACTGTCTGGAATATACGCCGGACTCTGTTGAATGCGGCAAAGTCATACATATTACGCCCTGGGAATCTAAATATAGAGACGATTCGCAGCTTATTGCAAGAATCCATGATTGAGTCCAACATATCTGATGAAGCGCTTGGTTTGTATATCACCAAACTTCGTGAGAACGTCCTCCCAACAGAAGCTGAATTGAAGTCTTGGCCTTCAGCACCTGACGATGCCGAAAAAGAGCGTCTAAGAGAGACTGCACGAAAAGCTTTCGTGCAGAAAGGGCTGCCACAGGCCTTGACAAGTGTAATGGGAGCAGCTGCCAGTCGTGAAGCTCTCGAGAAGGTATTCGATAGTCTCCAGGTCCCTATCATTGCGCGAGGGCTTGTGTTTTCTGTTCTCATACAGGCATTGAGGTCCGTCATTTTTTAATGTGCCCTTCCTACTACGACCTGGAATGAGTGCTGTTTAGGTACAAGTTACCTTGTGATCCTATAGCCCATATATGTTCTGGTCTGTTTAGAAAGCAGTCATAATGGTCTTTTCTGACTTATGTGGCAATAGTAGCTAGAAGGATTATTTCTAGCAAGCTTCTAGCAGTAAATCACGTGATGATAACACAAGATAAGAGCTCCGTCCTGTATTTTGTAATAGTCTCCGTAGCTCTACATCAATCTCTACATCAACTTTGCTGACGGTGACTAATTTACCAAAGATCAACACGGGCTTTCTCTGCCTACTATACGCATCTCAATTGCTTTTGAAAACAGTGCATGCCATGGCTTCCAGAGTTAGAAAGCGCGCGTCCGGTGCTGGTGAAATTGTAAACGATGAACATCCCCAGTTAAAAAGAACCAAGTTTACTTCAAGCAGAAGCTCCGCTGCTTGCGACTCTGACAAACGTCATACGGGCGTTACTGGAAATATTGATGCAAATGGGGATCGATACTGGGAAATATCAAAGATGCGCCGTGTCACCATTTCCTCATTTCGAGGAAAGACTCTGGTTAATATTAGGGAATACTACGAGAAAGATGGCCAAGAGCTTCCCGGCAAGAAAGTTGGTCCCTCTGTAGCCATCTTGCTCATACTTTTGTCATGTCCTGCTGATGATTCATATAGGGCATTTCGTTGCCAATCGACCAATTTGCCTCCCTTCTCACTTTATTACCTGATATTGAGCTTACACTGAAGGAGCTTGGAGTGTCTGTTCCACGACCAGATTATACTGGCGGACAAAATATCCCAAATGAAGATCATAGTGAAGCTTCTGATAGTGGTGGTGATGGTGGGCTTGGAGTCTCGCAACTGCCACGAAAAAACATTGAAGCGACAAGTGAGGAGGATGAGAGTGAGGAGTAGTTTTCCAAGTGAAAGGTGTCTACAAAATAGCCTATTCACCTATTCACTGTAATTCAGGCGCACTGGTCCCATAAATCGAGGATATGGTCTGCTAGGTGACTTCCAACCTTTACTCTGCATTAATGTCATGCGAACAGCCTTGATACATTGCAATTTCTTAACATGCTTTTGTTTCTCATGCCAATAACATACCGTGATTAACCCGCTATGCCAGAATTCATGTGCGCCCCGTCTTTATCGTGCATAGATTTTCTTACAAGTCACCGAATGATCTATTGTCTGGTCTAGTTAGATATTTGGAACTCGTACATACCCATTGACATTTTATGAGTCAAGATGAAATGTGACTATTCAGCCTCCATTTGTTAAATATAAACACCGTTGCAAGATGTGTGGTGTCATGGACTGGAAGTGAGTTTGTGGAGGTTTAACGGGAGAGATTTGTAAGATTATCATAAATCATAAATAACATGGCCTAGGCCTAAATTATAACTAAATACGAGTTGCCTTGCGGGTAATCCGAACGATTTGAAGGCATAGAATGCTGCGAGAAAGGCAGGTATGGATAAATTCAACATAGTATAGGCTTTGGGTATTAAGAGTCAAACATGTACCGGCACATCATGATGCTACTTGTGGTAGGTGATAGGAAACCGATACGGCCACAGCCCGCTTTGGTGCTATTGTACTAGCGAGAGCTTCATAAGAGGTATATAGGCATGCATCCCCAGAGAAATTCCCCAGAAGAGCTTTCTCGCCCACTTCAGACCTTCGGAATCCTGAATCGCTCAAATGCCTAGTGCCAGGGCTGAATTCCGATTTTGGACAATCTTGACAACCCTTGGTCGCTGTAAGAGCTAGTATTTGTCTTGTCGTTCCAGCAAACCATTCGTTACCGCAATTGTGTTTTAGTATATATTTCTGATTCTCTAGGTATCTATCAATTCACTTCTAGAAATGTTGCGATCTGTGAGCCTGAAGGAGATGTTACGAACGCCTCTTGGAGAGTGCACACTGGCTGTGAAGGTGGTGATATGTTACAAGTACCGATCTGCTGAAGGAGACAGCAGCTTATAAACCATGCCTCAATGGCAATATTGGGTGCTGATGTCTCCTCTTCCTTTTAACGTATTCTGGAGGTACCGGTAGTGCAAAATGACTCCAAGAACTCTCATATCGTCCGGAGCTCATCAGAACTCACGGAATCCGCAAACCACTTAAAAACATTGCGTTGTGCAACGTAGAGGCGAGGAATCTACTAGTTCTTATTCAATATCGATACATCCCTCTGATGCCTATGCTAAACGAATGGTCTGGGGATGGTACTAAACCATAACTAAACCATAGTAGTCAAATGTAATTACCACGACCATAAAGATAGCAGCAATGGTCGCCCAGGATTGAGGATACCTCGTAGGTAACACTATCTTTCTTTACAATCTCTGGCCACGAGATTTTGGAAGTGGGCCAGTGGTCTATATTCTGTAAAATATGTTCTGCACTTTCCTTCCGCCCTTTAACCTAGCTGTTTATTGGTTGATATAACTCTATGGTGTGGGGGGCCAATAAGGACCATTTCTCTCAAGTGGTGTGAAATTAAAAGACATAATACAATATTATAGAAACATGGACCCACTTCAAAAATCTCATGGTCACAGACTGTAGGGCATGGCTACGCGAATATCCATACCAGTGTTTATCGGTTTTACGTACAGATTACTTAGTATGTTGGTCATGGTATATACAATACTACTTAAATCCATATACCTTATTGCCATGTTTTTGTGTAAACCTCTTTTCGCCGCAGTACGTCAGACTCTTATCATGGGAAGGAAAGAAGCACGAGACTCAATAGGAAGAAGAGGACAGACAACAAATTATCTCTCAGATATATATATACAAGACACTGTTACTCCGCACTCCCCACCTTTGTATCAATGCAGAGGTCTAAGGACAAGAAAGAAGCAAAACAAAGGATAAAAAGAAATGGCATCTCGACAATATCAGAGTACTATGTGAAACTGAAATGTATGAGTAGTTAAAAAGGTGATTACAGTGTATAAACTTAGTGCAACCCAGGGCCAACTAGTATCCCTTTCAGAAGACTGGTGTCCATCCCAAGTCCCATTGGACTACAGGGTTCTTTTTATTGGTTGGCTATCTTTTTCCTCCGTACCGTTGTTCTCATACACCTACCATTTCTAGAGCACATTGGCCGGTTTGGTTACTCCGTAGAGAGCTCTCTGTCTTAGAAAGCCGTAGCTATTTCTGGAATGTTTTGGAGGGGCCCAGGAAAGGTATATATCTATCTAGTTAATGGGGCCCACACGGAGCATAATGATACTAGTAGTATTACCTTCTAGGCATTCGGGGAAGTTAGAAGGTATGTACATTTAGTACTGTACTCCGTAAGTACCTAACGGCCCCTTTTTTCCCGGTCTAGAAAAGAAAACCACTCCGGGATCAATCCCCTTTTTTCTCTCGAGGCTTCTCATCTACAGGTCTCAAACATTTTACGTTATTTGCACCTCAGTTTCGTCGGCTAATTTTCTCTCCTCGAAATTTTGTTATCGGATCTATGGTGCTGCTATACCATCAACTGGTCACATCCAGCATCTTTGACAAAAGGAATTCAAATCAATTTAACCCCACATTAGTTCCTCCGTCTCCGTTTCGTCAGCAGGAAGAATATTACTTCAGATCGGTACGTGTTACCCTGCCCACGGACCACTCTCCAATGTAAAGATGCCAATGAGATACTGTCATTAGTCCTCTCATAACCATTATTTGCTTAATTTACTGTTCCCCAGTAATTGAATTCTTAAGATCCGTTTCATTAATAAACTCTTAGCGATTGACTCAAGTTACCACATCCTCACTTCCATTTACAGGGGAAAGCCACATTGACGGCAATTCGACGGGGCAGCTCCTAGAGCCCTCATCTCATAACTGTTTACTACCTGAAATAGCGATCAGTTTTCTTTTTCTCGAAAAGATCGCGCAGCGGAACTTCGATTACGATGTGTAGCGACTAATGACGATTTAAGAGATAATTATGCCCTTTACGAAACAATTGCGCCAGAGTAACGGGCCATGCGTTGAAGCAAGTATATACTAATAGGGGAGCTAGAGGAGTCGGCTTACACTTATTTCATGCGGAATCTTTCAAGGCTACAGAGTAGCCCTCACATACCAGCTTCCAGAGTTCGAAGAGGATGAGCAATACGCCGACCACACACATATTTGCGACGTCCCCCATATCCGCGGCGCACTCCAATCCTATAAACTGCAGACCTCTTGGATCCAGGAAGATCCGTCCGTTTCGCTTTGATCGTTATCATCTGGAAGTGGCTGTCATACACTAATCACCAAGAGCGACGTCTACGACGGCGAACCGAAAACGCAATACACCACACGTCGTGTCATTTTAAAAGACATCCTCTCACTCAACCTCTATCAGTTCATATATCATCCCACTTTCCGCTGTGGAATCTGTCCGTTTCTGCTGTTGTGTTGTTGACACGGCATTGTTGCCTGGTCCTTGTAAGCATGGCCAATAATTCGGCTTCGGAAGGACATGGATGTCAGTCTAGACCCATGTCACCAGGAGACATGTTCACCGCAGACACAGCAGCTCCACGTTTATCCCGAGCCAATTCTTGGAATAGATTTAAAAAGAAAGGCTCTGATACCACCGAGCTTACTTCTAGACTTGGAGCAGTAACACCGACAAGGCCTGAGCTTGTCTCAGAGCTGGTTATGGGCTCCCCTTCAACTAGCCCAGGTGACCATATCCAAGAAGGCCTTGGCAGTTTGAATCGCTGGTCTCAGTCAACGTCATCCAGCAAGGGCTCGCCCATACATGATAGCTACCATCGGACGATCCCTTCTAAAGCATCCACCTACGATGATTACACCTCTCCCAAAGGCCACGCAAGTCCGGAGAGGAACACTATCCCACGCCTCCCTCCTCGGGTTGCCGCACCGACGAACGATGAAAGTCCATTACAAGGGCCTCGGTCTCCGCACTCGATTAGCATGGGCCACTACATGCAAGTCCTCGAACTTGCAGATCACAGTGATATACCGACCTTCTCGACAGATGCTATAGATTCTGCTCCATCGCATCAGGACCACGGCTCCACATCGATTGCTGCTAGCCTTTTCCAAAATCCATGGTCGAGATCAGGTACTGATGCGCAAGCAGCCAACCGGAGTTCCCAAATCTTTACTGGCAGAGAACATATTCATGGGAAGCGGCGACGAGGCCATTCCCAAAAGGCAATGCTGTCTAAAGCTTTACAGAAAGCTAACACTGCAGTGCTTCTTGACAACGCGGCAAATTTCGAAGGCGCAATGGAAGCCTACAATGATGCCTGTCAGCTACTGCAACATGTTATGCTTAGAAGCAGCGGAGGTGAGGACGAAAAGTCAAAACTGCAGGAAATTGTGAGTCTTTCTTCAGCGATGTATTTCCCTTCTTTTCTTTCTTCTTTCTTTCTTTCCTTCTTTCTTTCGTGTCTTTTTTTGGCCTTTCCACTCTTTATACACAGGGACTAAATTTCCTAGCGTGACACATACATGATTCGTGTAACGGAATTGCAGCGGATGGATTTCTCATTTACAGAACCCAACAGCAAAGCTCTTCCAGAACGACCCCTCAGCCAGGAGTCTTACAGTGAAATGTTTCAGTCCATCGAAGAGGATGAGAATGAGGAATCGCTTAACGAAAGCGGAAATTTTTTGCAGCGCAGCTCTGACAATCACCGGCCAGTGCGAGACGAAGCAAGGGTATTAGCCTCTAATAGAGTCCCAGAGAGGTGCCAGTCGTTATTGCCTTCTGCAATAGATGGTGATCTACACTACCTGACCCTATCACCGCCCGCCACTAAGCAGAATGTTCTTTCTCAGACCGAATCCTTTAGACCAACTCGGGATGAACATCTAGAAACAGCGATGCACTCTGGGTCTGGGCAGGCCTCTAGGACAACGAGCCTAGATGATGATTCGGCGCATCACCTTCGATATAATGACTGGGCTTTACTGAGTACCCATGCGAAAGATGCGAACGAGTCGACATCCTGGCTTGATACAATCGATGAGTCTGGAGCGTCTTCACCGGCTTCCACGCGCTCTAAAGTTTCATCTGTGTATCTACGACATGGGGGGAGCCGCCACTTCAGTCACAGCACAGAGGCTGAATTTGATGCTGCCCTTGATGCCGCTGTTGAGGCTGCTTATGATGAGGGGTTTGAGCCAGCAACTGAGCTAAACGAACAGTATAATGATGGCATTGATAATGATGACATTGTGGCAAATGCCCGTCGAAATATCGAGCTGGCGAAACAGAAAGTAAGGGAAGCTGAGCGTGAAGTGCAAGTGGCAATGGCCCGTGGCCGAGAGGTGCGACATTTGCAACAGCCGTCTATAATTGACCACTCTTATGGGGTTGACCTGGATTATCTGGACGAGGAAGCTGAGGAAGAGGAGCGTTTATTGGACGAGATGACCAGGGGTTATATCATGGACGATTTCAACTTTGATCTCCAGTCAAAGTCAGCTCTTCCTCGACAATCCGATTCTAGCAGCTTTTCCGGCAGGACTTGGGAAAGTTCGGCTGTATCCAACACAACAACCCCCGGAGCAACGTTACCCCCACTTGTAGAAGACTCTGCTCTGCCTGTAGTAGGCGCAATGGCAAAACAGGCGACAGAGCCTCTTTCAGCCCAGGCAAAAGCTCCTGCTGTTTTGCCCAAACCAAACCCTGTCCCGACGCCAGGTCCGAGCGTACGTGCTCGGAGAATGTCCGGTCAGAAAACTACAGAATTAAAGATCGAAACGAAACCTCGCCTGGGAGCAGACTCGGATATATCTAGTCAAGGTCAATCAGGGCCTGCAGCCCTTCGGCCACCCCCACCCCTCCCTAAAGACGAACCTTCAACAAGTTTTCCTATGCAGACAAGCAAAACCCTAGGTCCTACTCCCGTCTTACACTCGGGAGTAAGTTTGAACAAACGGAACGCATCTATTGGGTCGTTCACTGAAGATACTTGGACGAATACCAGTCTCGACAAGCCGACGACACAGGAAGAAGACAACAATCTTGGGGTCTCAAGAATGCCGTCACCAGCCCGGCCGATAGGGAAAATGCCGTCAGCACCGGATAACTTAGGGAAATTGAACTCAGGTTCGAAATCATTTCGAGCAAGAAATGTGTCAGTGTCAGGGCCCGATACCCTAATCGACTCACCAGATACTCCCGGCAGTGCGTTTCCCCTTCTTGATATTCAGAAAGGGGCGGGGATTGCCGCAGGGCCAATTTTGCCCACCCCAACTGGCGCAGCCTTTGCTCCTAATGGTCTTCCAAGTGGGGGACTGTATCTGTTCGACAGCCATATCCACTCACCAACCAATCTCGGATCACCAAATGCGACTGCAACTAATGCGCCTGCTCCCTTAGAACATTGCCCTGAGTCATTTCTCTTGCGTCCATTTTGGCTTATGCGATGCATATATCAAACTATAGCCCACCCTAGTGGTGGCTACTTGACAACCAAACTCTTTGTCCCGCGTGATGTCTGGCGTGTGAAAAATGTCAAAATCAAGGCAGTGGAGGAAAAAGTCTCAAATTGTGACTTGTTGACGGCGGCGTTGCTGAAACTGGCTAAGGTTGATACTTACGATGCCGACGCCGTCTTGGAAGAAATGCAGTCCCTTGAGACCGTCCTTGACCAGGTTCAGTCTTCGCTATCGAAAAAGCTGAGCGGCGAAGTTGGTGTCCAGGGGGCTATGGCATTATTCAAAGCCTCTCAGAGTTCAGACGATACGGCGACCGTTGATACTTTGCCTTCGAAAACTTCTAGCAGTGCTAGCAAATCATATTTAACCTCTTGGCGCAAACTACGTTCCAAAAATTCTGGATTTGGCGGGACAACGTCACAGTCTAGTGTAAAAGAGACCAGCAGGGATAATCTGATCATCAATTCTCTCCCGATGTCTTCGATACCCAATTCACAACCCGTTAAGCGCAATACAACGCAGCTGCAATTCAATGGACCGAATGCGAACTATATGAGCGCGTTGGCCCGTCTTTGTGATGCGGCTCAGGTGTTAGGTAGGCAACAATCATGCATATCATTATGTCGACCTTCGTTGCTAACTAGTTCTGCGGTTTCAGATCAAATCGCTCAACAGGTCGAAGACCCGGGACTAAAGCACTCTTCTCCAACTCTAGTTGGCTTGGAGTTGAGTACTCGTCATGCTGCAGAATTTTTTGGCTTCTATATCTGCCGGTTTGCCCTGAATGATATTGCAATGATGATTGATAAGTTCATCAAGAGGGGCAGCGAATGGGTACTTATCTAAAAATGTGAGAGTTGATTGCGTTTCCGTTTCAACAAACCATTTTTACATGATTTGATTATTTATATATAATCCCCGAACCCCATGCCCGGCATTTCTCTCCTTCTATAAACAATGTTAGCGACGATGAAAGTTACGATACACCAAGTAATAATTTGGTCGGCCTTTCTATCGTTTAGAGTTACATAGGGGTGAGCCCTGGACCATGTATCTATCCATTATTGAGCTGTATATATGCTATTCTCTTGTTTGATACAATGCATGTTTACCTGCACGTAAATTCTTGTTGACATTGAGGAAGATGCCGCTCCCGGGCCTAGGGGGAGAAAGCAGATGATGAAGATAGATTAGGTTCGATGCCCTGTAGACCTCAAACAAATTTGTCGTCGTTTTTCTGCATCTCGAATGATTTCTGCTGATAGCTTTAAACTCGGGGCAAGGTGGGCGTATCTCTCAACCTCTGCCACTACTTCTGATATCATCCCATCCACTTGGTCTGCAGGGGGCAACAAGACAGAAAGCGTTGGAGACATGGTAGCCCCCATAATCAACAGCGTTTGTGACACCATTGACAGAGCTCCCTGCCAAAGATATGGTAGATGACCTTCGCGGTGGCTTGTTATATTCTCCAATTGGCGTATTGTGGCTTCTATGCACCGCCGGCAGCATTCCTTTACCACTGGATCTGAAGATGTCTGCTCATTTTCAAACACAGCCAAAATATATGGCCGGTAGATAATTGTCCTGCATGCAAAATATCGAAGCCGTAGAGCCGTCTGGACAGAGTTTGATACAGGTGTACGGGAAAGAGGAAACTGAACAGGTTGGGGCAGACTCTCGTACCACTGAGAGAGTTGGTAGTCCAGCTCGAAAACAATAGGTCCAAGCGCTCCAAGAGTTAATGGGCTATCCTTTTGATAAACCATGTGGCTGACACGGTTGAGCAATCTCCTCAATGCAATTTCTGCCAGGAAGTACCATAATTCGTCGCGACCAACAGGCTCAGTTTCAGATGAAATTTCACCATTTTCGTCCTCGGCCTCTTGATCATCTTCGTCATCTTCCTCCTCGAACCCTCCAGGAAGATCAACTAGCTCTTCAAAGTGCACGATCCCTGAATGTGGTAGATCTAGTTCCGCTAGCAAGTCGCTTTCGTAGAGCAGAGCGTTCCAGTAGATTCGTACACTTAGTTCCTTCCACTGAAGAGGAACACGAGATGGATTGCCAAAAAGTAGCTGTAATTTTAGGCTGGCATTTGACAGAAGAGTCCAGGCCTCTAGGGGTCTGACTAGGTAGAATAAATAGGCTGATGCCAATATGATACACTGTGCGGCAGGCACAGAGTTGCGCATCATTATTATAGGGAGAAGGTCCCAAGCTGCAGCAAAATAAGACAGGCCTGGAGCCTCGTTGTCTAGTGAGACAGAGGAAATACTCCCATGGTGACTAGCACATCCAAGAGCCAATACCAAAAGGACCAGGCAGCTCTCAGGTCCTTCTCGAAGGCTGAGTGACACGGCAGTTTTGTAATACCGAGACCATGTATATGGATTAACGCAGGCGTACCAAACATTGACACGTCGAAAGAAATTCCTGATATAGATTTCTGCATTTGTCAAGTCCAACTCCCCAGGGGCTCTCATTTTAAGGGGCTCACGAGCCATTTCTAGTTGCAATAATGTATGAGGGTCATAGGGGCCAGCCACCAATCCTCGAATCAAAGGCCACTGTAGCAGATGTAACGCAGGAGTAGTATGTACCTTTGGCATCGTTGAGATACTCGTGGGTGGGTTAGCCCAAGAGGCGAGCCCAGCAACAGACGTTTTCCCAGGCATCATAGCCACGCTGGATGTCTTAACCGGCGCATCTTCACCACCACCACCAATGTTGGTATCGTTACTGGTTGCTGGTGACGTTGAGGGTAGTGAGTAATGTGCTGCTAGGCTTGATTGCAGGAGTCCCTCGATACGGTTGAGCCTTTCAATGATCAGTTTATCACCGGCATCAAGCTTGATTCCAGGCTCTCTATAGACGCAGTCGGTGTCTAGATCTGTACAGAGCTGGCATTTTGGGCGCGCCCCATTGCATTTTGTTTTCCGCAGGCGGCATATCTGACACTATCACGCTTGCCATTATCCGTGATCAATGAATGTCCATGTAGGGAAAAAGCAATGGAGGGTGATATAGCAAAGGAAGGGCAACAGAGGGGAGAAAAGCATACAGCTATTGTGGCGCGCTTCGGGGATATTCGGCCACATCAGAATTGGATCGTTTTTTCTTACTCGACTGGAAGTCGTCAGAAGCAGTCGCAGCGTTGACTGCATCAACTTGAGTATCTCTGTCTCTTTGGGGAGAAGGAGACATGGCTTCAAACTGAGACATTACAACATGGATTGGATGCGAAGCGGTAACAGTCGGTCTTCTGAAAGAAGGTACATCCTATATGGCAGTTTTCAACGTCCGCTGTCTGTTAGCTTTCATCAGTATGTGTGGGGGGACGAGTGAAGTAAGTAGCAGCTGGAATACCATAAACCACGGAATTTGCTGCAGGATAAACGGCGGAGTGTCTCATAACTGCATTGGGCGAAAACAAGGGACAGAAGTTCATCTGAGCACTTAATCGTTATAATACTGAGGGTAAATTAGTTCAGTCGGCAGGCCAGAAAGTATTAAGGGATAAGGCATATTCTAATTAGATTGACTGATCAACCAGGGCTGAAAGCGGGGAACAGTGCTTTCCAGCTAATAATGATTATAAAACAGGATAAGCCGGTTACGCCGGCTTTTAACCTTTTTAACCTATGTATTTTTGTCTCAGCAAGCTCAGACCTCTTGCCTTAGGAAGAGTTATCTAATAGTCGGAACCTCCTCGTAGAGTGAGCGACCTCTATAAATTGTTTGAGCTACTTAAATTACCCAATTGCGTATATTATACGGCCTATAGAGATTGGATGAATAAGTATATAGTGCTAACTAATAACTATTGTAGAAGGCTGAATGTAGGATATTACTAAGTAACATAACCGGTAAGCAAAGACTCTGTTAGAATAGTGGCGGTTAGGCTCAGTACCACTAAGCTAAAAAGACCAAAATATCGAACTTCCTGTTCGATACGCCTAACCACCATCTATATAGTGCTGTCATATAACAGACTCATATAGGCAGGGGGCTCACCTTTGTATTCCACATATAATATATTTTTTTTAAATATTGATATCTGAACTAATTTATGTTCTATCTACTTAGAAATTTATTTATGGTCATTATATATTAGAGTACTAAACTATCTATCTTACGGATTCTAATAATCATTAATTACCAGACTAAAATAAATGATCTTATATTTAATAGTATTATTTGTATATAGCTGTAATTTATATTTTCAGCACTTCTTCTCTATTGATATATAGAGTATATATAAAAAATAGTTTTATTATTACTATACTAAAGTTATAAGCAGATCTACCAAAAAGTGGTTAAAATATCGATATTGTAAGCAATACAGCCAGAGCTCTGTATTGTACAAGATCAAAAGATTATATAATTCGGGATCAATAATCCTGAATATTCTAAAATTATCTATATAATTGTTACACCCGGGGCTTTGTTGTCAAGTCCTAAATCAGTACGCTAACTGTGTGTAGGAGCGCGCATCTACAGTCACTCTTTAACTGCTGTTGTCAATAGATTACAGTCTTGGTAAGACAGAGGTTATAGCTGAACTACTGTCGACACAAGACTACCATCGATACAAAGATACAGTCAATACAAGTGTTACGCCCGGGTATCCGTCCAAGGACTCAGCGGCCAGTTAGCTACTGTGGTATAACTTATCTAATTACTAGAATCTACTAGTAATCAGCAAATAATCTGAGATAGTCTGAATAATAGCGACAATAGTACAAGTATAATATAGTCCAAGAATAGAAAATCAGATTAACTAGATATATATATTTAATTATTAAAGAGTATAAATAAATTAAGACTAATATTTTATTTTAATAAAAATAACTCTGTAATAACAAGTATAATTAATTATAAAAAATTAATCGAAATATATAAATATTTTTATATATTCTGATTTAATATATTA
>NW_019170196.1:0-36013 GCF_001792695.1 Aspergillus bombycis | reverse complement strand
TTTTAATTTAAACCTTTCCTTTTGCTCCCCGTCCGTCATTCTTCCCCTCTCTCCCTTTAGCTCTGCATCTGTGACACGTAGCTGTAGCCGTCCTGGTGGTTCCTGTGTTCTTGGACCTCATCTCAGTACGACCACTCCAACGGCAGCGCTGGATTCTCCTAGTAGCTAAAGAGGTCGTCCAGCCTCAACATTATCCTCTTACTTATTGTAGTCCTCCCTCCCCGTTCGTGGTACTCAGGGATCTCCTTAATTTTGTCGAACGGTTCTATAGGCCAAATCTCTTATTATTATTACTCTAGCTATACATCCAACTGGTCGGTTGGACAACTACAATTAACTACCCAGTGCAGCGGGGGAGTTATCCACCACTCCGACACCAGCCTCCACATCGCCCTTCTTTACAGTCATGCTGCTCACTTCAGACCTGGAGTGGCCGAAACGGTTGATTCCAGTGACCGTCATCGAGTCGGTCTGGAGCAAGTACATGTACCAGTAGTAAACACCTGGGCCTCATTAGCACGAGTTGTATAATCCCGAAACGGACATGTCCACTTACCGCAGAATAAGCCTCCACCCAAGATATTGCCGATCAAGGTCGGGATGATTCCTTTCCAGATGTACAGACCCACTGTGATCTCGGGAGCGCCGACCCAGATAGCCAGCGGGATAAACGTCATGTTGGCCACGACGTGATCGAACCCGAGAGATACGAACGCGAAGATCGGCCACCAGATGCCGATGATCTTGGAGGTGAGGTCCCGGCCCTGGATGCCGAAGAAGCAGGCGAGACAGACGAGCCAGTTGCATCCGATGCCGCGGAGGAAGATCATATGGAACTCAGGGGTGACTTGCTTTTTCGTGGCGAAGGCGATCACTTGCGACTTGAACGGATCGGCGGAGAAGACGTTGCCGTCTGTTGCTGTGTTAGCGGTGTTGCTCCGGAGGGATTTTGGGGACGTTGCGAGGACTGGACCTACACCCGAATATGATGGCAACGATGAAGAGTGACCCAGCCAGGTTGCCGAAGAATGTGACGATCCAGTGGATCAACATCTTGTGCCATGGCAGCCGGCGTTGGAGAGCAGCGACGGTGGTGAACTGGTATTTACTTAGCGGCCCTTTCTACAGACAGGAGAGGTCGGAAGCCGTACCATGAAGGATCCGGTGCACAGATCCGCCCCGGTTAAGATAATCATACATAAGCCGTAAGGGAAGACTAAGGCGCTGATCGTGCGGATGAGTCCCGGCGCGTTTTCCTGGAACCAGGGCGTGGAGTTGGTGCTGAGGACGGTCCCACAGGCGAAGGCAAGCAGACACCCAGCCGATACTGCGCTGAAGAAGATTTTGTCGAGGCGCATATTACCCTTGGCAACTCCAGCACGCCCGACGAACTCGATCACCTCGGCCGGGGTGAAGGCATCCAGGCTGATTTGCGACATGGTTGCTTTAGGGGTCTGGAGCTAGACGGATCACACAAGGACGGCCCGGAGGAGCTCGTAATGCAGGCGCAGGGGAGTTCAATGAAGACCAGGACGATGGCGCATGGCAACCCCGACGGGTTGGGTCATGATGCCCACATATACCCTGGCGTCGTCAACCTTATCGAGGTATTTTATCCGGGGTAACAAGAGAATCGAGAGACCACGATGATCGACTGTAATATCGATGATCAGAACAAAGTTAAAATGGTGCTTATCGAGCGCCCGTCACTGGGAGACGACGGCGGGTCCACTTTCCCATGCATAACATTGAAGACCCGTGCATCTTAGTCGGCATTTTCAGGGAGCAAGACTGCAAGAGGCTCCGCCGATCGAGAGATAAGAGTTGAGATAGGGAACCCTAAGTGCCTCGGGGCGAACCAGATCGAATCCACTTATCAGCCCAGTGATAAGGAATGCGACGCCTTCTCCGCGGGCTCCATCGCCGGTCATGATAAGGGTCCTTGAACAGTGTTAGCTTTGACAAATGCTCCATGATTTATAGGACAGCACGACTACTAGTCCATGGGTCCTGGCCTTGTGGGAAAGGGGCCCACCATATTGCAGACCCCATTTGGTGGCTCTTCTAGTTTCGCATTAGGCATGATAAGACCTTAAACTATGGAAAAGAATTCCAGCCCAGGCTCAAACTGCGGTCCGAATGACGCCTAGGTACTCCTCTTTATTTCGCGTTCTCCTTATATAGGTCCTTCTGGGGTTTTGCCTCTCCCTTGGATGGCCCCACAGAGCGGATCTTGATTTGCATCTTGACTGAAGAAGTCATCAACCCTCTCAGCCCGTTGTTTGGAGTGAAGCATCAGCTCGTACTGCGATTGACGCGGTCGCGATGAAGTAATTTATGTGCAATATCTGTATGACCGTTATGAGAAGGTCCAGGATATACCATGGTGTCTTCATCCGCGCCTGGGCCGGTAGACCTGCATCTGTATGTGTCTTCTGTGAGCTTTACTCTTGAAGTACCATTAAAACATCGCAATATACAGCGAAGCCCACAAGGCTAGTAGCTTCATAGTATGACGAGTGCCTACAGAGTTACGATCTGGGCGTACCCTTACCTTTTTCAGAAAAAAAAAGAGTAAAAAGGTGGGAGAAAGACGGGAGAATCAGTGGATGAACATGGACACTCACTTGAGTACATACGTACATACAATATACCTTAACTAACATGGTCTTCACAGCATCTCCGCTCAGCTTCCAAGAACCTGCCCTCAGCTGCCCATCCGCCAAAGGGATGAGATCGACATCTGTCCATTCCACCCCTGTTCCTTCAGCTGAACCCATTTCCCTGGCCTCGCAGCCCAGCCCCGCTTCAACAAAAGTACTACACTGCACGCAATTGACCTGATGACTGCCTATACGGACAGCCAGTGGCCCATAATATACAGAATAAGTAGCTTGGCGAAATTTCTTGCGTGGAAAGTCAGTTACATCGCATATCAGGGTTCTTCGGTCCGTCGGCGGGAATTGCGGGCGTAAGGTATGTTTAAGACCTCTTGAATCATGCAGCATCACCCATCGGACAATTACTGGTGGGACATTACTTTCTCTCTCGTAACAACACTCGGCTTTGTCGCATGACATTACTGCTCCCGGCATGCTTATACGCAACATGACATCTCAACCGTGGAATCGAGTGCTTGCGCTTCGTTCCGATTTGACGGACCCAACGCCGGGCCTCGTGGTCTTTGTTGATCTATGGGAAGTTGGATTCTACATGATCAAGCATGTCCTAGGAACTGTAGATCTCCTCGGAGTTCGAATCCTTGTGGCTTGCGTATATAATGGCGATAGTTGGTTCGGCGCTCTTCTCTATTATATCCTCCGTCTTATATAGCTTACTGTTTCAATCTATTGTGGATACACATAACTGTGATTGCCTCCTACAATGAACACCGCATTCAGATCCTTATATCGTACCAGGAGTTGTTTCGCGTCAGTGGCTACTGTTCGGGGAGTCAGACAGCTTGCGCCTCGACTGCTCTCCAGCCCATCCCCACTACGGAGTCCACTCCTTGCGAGACACATCTCAATCAAACCCAATGGAAGCAATGGCGGTCCTCGAGTCAAATATGCCCTGCTTCTTCCCACCGCCGCCGCCACACTCAGCTGGCTCCTCTACGCTCAACAGCAAGGCGCTGTCTGGCTAGACAGCGACGAGAAAGACTTCACCCATCGGGTCCCCTTATCTCCCAAAAACGGGATTCAAGATACACAGAAAAAGACCCCCAAATCCCTAGAGGCCGAGGACCTCCCGACAGAGAAAGCGATCCTCACCACGCGCCCAACGTGCCGCCACCGATCACACGAGACTACCCAGTGCTCCTAGACGTCGACCTCACAACCGTCAGCAAACTGGAGCAACTAACAAACCAATACAAATACGAGAAATGGACATTCAACAACAGCGTCCCGGGGCCGTTCATCCGGGCGCGCGTCGGCGACGTCGTCAACCTGAGAATAACCAACCACGACGAGTCCGGCATGCCGCACAATATAGACTGCCACGCCTTCGTGGGACCCGGGGGCGGCTCCGCGCTGACGACAGTCAACGAAGGCGAGACCAAGACGGCGAGATTCAAGCTCCAAAACCCCGGTCTCTTCATCTACCACTGCGCCGTCGGCCCCGTGGGCGTCCACATCGCCAACGGCATGTACGGGCTCATGTACGTGCAGCCGGAGCATGACCTGCCCGCCGTCGACAAGGAGTACTACGTCATGCAAAGCGAGTTCTACCACGAGCCGCCTGAAGCAGACGACGACGGACAGATATCATCGACGGTCGAGTTCTCGTGGCCCCATGCCCTGCGCGAAGCCGCCGACGTAGTGGTGTTCAATGGCAGCGAGGAGGCCCTCACCGAGAAGCCGCTCAAGGCGACGCTCGATGAGACCGTTCGCATCTTCTTCGGCAATGGCGGCCCGAATCTCACCAGCTCGTTCCATGTGATCGGGACCTGTTTCAAGAACGTGTATCGCGATTCGGATGTGTTGAGTCCGCCGGCGCAGTGCGTGCAGACGGTTACCGTGCCCCCCGGCGGGTCGACGATTGTGGATATGAAGATGGTCGTTCCGGGGACGTACACCATTGTGGATCATGCTATTTTTCGTCTGGAGAAGGGCGCTAAGGGGTTTCTGAATGTTTCGGGGGAGCCGAGGCCGACGTTGTACTATAGTACGCTACCGCCACAGCCCTGTGAGGGTTGTAAGCTCCACCCTTGAGTTTGTGATTTGGCACGCATAATAGCACCAGCGTCACGTATATATTTGCATGGCATCGACATCTCCAATCATATTATAAGCTAATGTAATAAGTTCAAATACGAGAAAAGGAATGGGGTGACATATGGATCACGTCACAACGTCACCAGTAAACTCAAACCCTAATTAGCAATGAACCCAAACTCAATGCAGCGCAAAGAGTCCACGGTTAAAAGAACCGCCCTTTTCCAGAGCCCATCAGCCAAATCATGTCTAAAATAAATGTAATTCTAGAACCCACATACCAATGCTAACCAAAATGATGTTCATCCCAAGACTCGTCGTCCCCCGCCTGGCCCTCCCCCTGGCCAGAACCTTCACAACAACAGCCTCCAGGCACAAACTCACCCCCCAGCAGATCCAAATCGTCAAGTCCACGATCCCAGCCCTCGAAGCTCACGGCGTCGCAATCACAACCCTCTTCTACCAGCGTCTCCTCCAGCAACACCCCGAGCTCAAGAACATCTTCAACACCGCCCACCAAGCCACAGGCGAGCAGCCCGCAGCCCTCGCCCACTCCGTCTGGGCGTACGCCACCAACATCGAGCACCCGGAGGCCTTGAAACCGGCCATTTCGCGCATCGGCCATAAACACGCCAGCCTGGGGATCACGGCGGACCAATACCCGGCCGTCGGGGAGGGCCTTCTCGCCGCGATCAAAGAGGTGCTGGGCGACGCAGTCGATGACCAGGTGCTCGATGCCTGGAGAGCCGCATACGGGGAACTGGCGGGGTACTTCATTGACTTCGAAAGCGAGCTCTACCGCCAAGCGGAAGCAACGCCGGGCGGATGGAAGGGATGGCGGAAGTTCTTTATCTCGAAGAAGGTCAATGAAGGCGAGGAGATCATCTCGTTCTACCTCACGCCGATCGATAAGGCTGCACTGCCGGCGTATAAGCCGGGCAGTTCGTCAGTGTGAAGTGCTTCGTCCCGGAACTGGGGGTCTACCAGCCCCGGCAGTATAGCTTGTCGGATATGCCGAATGGAGAGTACTTCCAGATCTCGGTGAAGAGGGAGTCTGCGCTGGGACCGAAGCCGGCCGGGCGGATTTCGAATGTGCTGCATGAGGGCTTGCCCGTGGGCGCGGAGCTGGATGTTAGTATGCCGTTTGGGGATTTCGTGTTGGATGTTAATGCCACTACGCCGGTCGTGCTTATTAGTGGCGGGGTGGGGCTGACGCCGATGATGTCCATGCTGAAGACTATTGTGGATCTGGGAGGCTCGAGGCGCGTGGTCTTCATTCATGCTGTGCGGAATGGTCGCGTGCATGCGATGAAGGACCGCTTGGCTAAGATTATTACTGAGAATCCACAGGTTCATCGTGCGGTGTTTTACGAGGAGGTTGATCAAGAGGACAAGCAGGGCGTCGACTATGACTTTACAGGCAGGGCGGATCTCCACAAGATTAAGGACCAGGCCGTTCTCCCGGATGCGGATTACTATATCTGTGGTCCCAAGCTGTTCATGAATGCGCAAAGTAAATCTTTGAAAGATTTAGGTGTGCAGGAGGACCGGATTCATATGGAAGTGTTCGGTTCCCCGGCGGAATAAAGAGGATGTGAGAGCACTTCTTAGAATAGAAGTCATGAGGGAAAGAAGCGTACAGCACAGCTCCATATAAGCATCATGTTTTCGGTTTTCCAATACGGTGTTTATTCATGTCATGTACCGTGAATGTCATTAATATAGTTTAATTTTTCATGCGTCACAGTCCCTCTGCCAGCTTGGTCAAGGCATCGCCGTCCACCATCATCTTCATCCACTCCTCCATACCCTTCGCCCCAACCTGCTCATAGAACTTGATACTGGGCTCGTTCCACTTGAGCACACTCCACTCCAGCCGGCGTCCCTTAACCTCCAGCACCTTAGCCGCCAAATACCTCAACAGCTTGAACCCATACCCCCTACCACGAGCAGCAGGCTGCACGTAGAGATCCTCCAGGTAAATACCCGGCGCTGAGCGCCAAGTCGAGTAGTTATAGAAGAACAGGGCCATGCCCACGGGGGTGGGCGTGGCATTGTCCGGCGTGGCGGGGGGACTGATGAGCGCAGTATATACGGAGCCTCGCTTGGGAGGGCTGTCGGGGAAGGAGAGAGTCTCAAGGAGGGATTCGTTGGTGGCCTCTACTTCATGAAGGGCCTTTTCGTAGTCGGCTAGTTCGCGGATGAACTGGAGGATTATGGGGACGTCTGGACGGTAGGCCCGAGTTAGTCTGGCATTTTCCCTGAAGATTTATGCGGGGTGGAAACTTGGCGGAGAGCGGCATTCAGCCATGATGTTGACCACGTCTGGCACTCACCTTCGGGCGTCGCGAGTCTAATGGTCGGTTGGTCAGACATGGTGTCTAATGTTTGCCTTGTCACTTGTCAAGAGATGTGGTCAAATTTGTGACTCGGAAGCTGGAGGAGTCGAGGATCCCCACAGGTTAAGTATTTGGATCAGACCCACTGACTATCGCTTTTAGTGGTACGCCTTGTGCTTGACATGATCCACTTGCTTTGCAGCACAGAGAATAAGAAAGAAGTAAATAGATGGAAGAAATATGATCTTACTATGTACCAATAAAATATTATAATACAGGACCTAAGTCATATCTCGAAATATCATAACCCTGGAATTAAGAAGTCTATCGAGACATGATGGCTGACATCCACTTTTGCTCGTCCGTCCTGTTCTTGATTAGTATCACATAGCATATCAACGTAGTATTGGGGGAAAAGAAGGGTTCAGACATACCGATCAAAATGAAGCAGCATGCCCAAAACGGGGATGAGCTGCTTCTGGTAGTTTTTGTCTTTCTGCTCCAAGAACTGGAGGAGAACGTTCTTCAAATAAATATAATCGATAGGCGCATTTGCTCCTCCTGTAGGCGTGTCGCTTCCCCGAACTGATGGGCTGCGGTCCTTGGGCACCGGCGAAGTGAGCGCTGCGGGACCCAGAGTCGATTGAAGACCGCGATGACTGGGGATTCGTACCAAACGAGCCTCTTCAGATAGAGCCTTGTTGGACCGGCGCAACTTGTCCAGTCGAGCGCTGGTTTCTTCAACCGACCGACGGAGTTCTGCCTTTTCTTTCTCTAGGTCTCGGACTTGCTTCTCACTTTCATCCAGCGAATCGCGCAAACGTGCCATTGCCTGTCGCACATCATTGAGTTCCTGCGTCGACCGCTCGGCCTGCTCCTCCAGTTGGTCACGTCTGCGCTTCCAATCCTTCTGCGACATCTCGAGCTCTTCTTTGTCCTCCTCGGCGCTGCGCAGTGCTTTTTCTGCTTCTCGGACCTTATTCTTCAGCTCCTCCAGCTCCCGCGCCCGACGGCGGCCCTGTGCGCTAGCCTCATCCTCAGCACGGTCTCTCTCCTCAATGGCTGCCTCCATCCGCTCTTTGAAATCGCGAACTTTAGATTCAGCACGGCCTTCGATGTCGTTCAAGAGCCGCCGCATAGTTTCGCCCTCACGGGTCCTTTCAGTCAGCAACCGATGGGCATCCGCCAGCTCCTCTTCCAGGCTCTCGCAGCGTTCGCGCGCCTCTTTCATCTGCATTCCGATCTCGGCGCCCTGGTCGCGCATGCTATTCATCAGACTTTGCGCGCTAGCGTGCTGAGCGGTCTTCAACTGGATCTCCTCCCGCAGACCCTCAAGGTCCTTGTTCACCTGCGTAACTTGGTTCTGGGCTTCCCGCAGCTGAGTCCGGGTGGCCTTCAAGTCTTCCTGGGCCTTAGAAAGGTCATTTGAAATCCTCTCCTTCGCTTCCAGAGCTTCTTGCTTCTTGCTCTCCGAGTAGCGTAGATCTGATTGAGCGACGGTCAACCTCTCTTCAGCCTTCAAACGATTGTCCGTTTCTTGTCTAATCTTCTGGTTGAGCGTCTTCACTTCTGACTCTCGTTCTGATATTGTCGTCTTGAGGCTCTTCAACTCAGAACGCAAATCTTCCTGCTTGCCCTCAAGAGTCCTCAATTCGGCGGTCTTAGTAGTCAAAGTTTCTTTGGTAGACTTGAGTTCAGTCGATTCAGCTCGTAGTTTCTTCAGCTCAGGCTGCAACTTCTGGAGGGTCTCCCGCAAGTCGGTAAGGTCCTTGAATCGGGTGGACGCTAACTGTTGTGCAGCAGAGAGCTCGGTTTCTAGGGTAGTAAGTTTGACCTTGAGGTTTTCATATTCCTCCTTCAAGTCATTGTGCACCTTTTCAGAATCGGCATCCTTAGTCGCAGTGCTCGTGCGCACGTCGACCAGCTCTTTCTCCAGCTTGGCGATGGTCTCTTCCAGAGCTTTCTTTTCGGCAGTCAACTCTTTCAGTTTATCCTTTGCCTCGACGTGATCTTGTCCGAGATTAAGTAGGTCATCACGAAGAGATTCTATCTCCTCTTTCAGGTCCTCCTCTCCCTTGAGCTTAGAGCTGAGGCGATCGATGGCTGCGTCTTTTTCTTCCACTTGGCGCGTTAAAGATTCGATTTTCTGCTCGAGCTCGTTCGTGTTCGACGACTTCTGATCTGGCTCGGCTACCGGTGTCTGCGTCTCTTCGGCAGCTGGAGCACTTGCAGCTTTGCTCGTGTCATCACCACCACCCTTGCCACCCTTCTTCTTCTTCTTGTTCTTCTTTTTAGAAGCTCCCGTGGCACCGGTGGAGTTGGTCGGTTGGGATTTGGGCTCGGGTGTCTCATTCTTCACTTCGGGGCCGTTCTTCGCAGGCGCCAGACTGTCCCGGAACTCCTCGAAATTGGCTTGCTTGCCGTCCGCAACTTGTTCCTTGGCTTGCTTCCATGTCGTGTTGTCTTTCAGGTTGTTGTCAAGGAAATCGACAATGTTCTGCAGCTCCTCCTTTCGGCTCATATCCGCCTTGAGGCTTGTCATCGTGTCTTCCATATCCTTGAGCTGGGAACGAAGGTTATCTACTAGATTTTGGAGAACACCGAGCCGCTTCTCATTGGCTTCCTTTTCTTGTTTGGCTTTGTCTAGTTTTGCCGAAAGTTCCGACTGCTTCTCAGCATCCTCGGGCTTCGCAGGTTGCGACTGAAGCTGCTCAATTTCATCTGTTTTCTGCTTCAGCTCCACCTTCAGTTTGTCAACCTCATTTTGAGCGTTCTCGATGGTGATCTCGGACGTTGCCAGCTTCGCCGTGAGCGCCTCGACCTCTTCCTGCTTCGAAGCCTTGAGCTTCTCAATCTCCGAATTCTGTTTATCCTTGCTATCACGCAGCTCCACCAGCTCTCGGGTCGCAGTCTCCAAATTGTGCACCATCCCCTCCGTTGACTCCCTTGCCACTGAGAGGTCCCGTTTGAGGTTGTCCGCCTGAGATTTGAGCGTTTCGATCTCTTCCTGTTTTTCTTTCAACTCGGACTCCAGGCGTGGGATCTCGTTATCAAAAGAGAAGAACTCTTCGCTTTCTTCCTTGGCAGAATCCTGCTTCGAAGTAGTGGAAGATTTATCATTCAAGGTAGCGTTATCAACGATCGTCTTATCGCTTATTGTCGAGGCATCCTCTTCCTTTTTATTCTCCTTAAGATTAGTGACCTCATCGTATGCTGCTTTTGTGGCCTTCTGAGCTTCCTCCATTTTCTTCTTGTAGTCATCCCTCTCCGCAGACACCCGCTTCAGCTCCTCCACAACCATGTCGCCTTTTAATGAGAGTTGGTTGAGGTATTCTGTCAACGCCTTCGGATCGCTAATAGAGGCCAACGGGGTGTTCTCACGCAACGCCGCCTCGAAAGGTTCGATAGATAGGACACGCGAATGGGCCATCCGATAAGCTTTCAAGAGCTCTACAGATCACACAGCAGTTAGCGCCGTGGCCCCAGTCACCCTTGTATCGACTTAGTACATACCCTGATACCGAGATTCTAGCTTGCCCAATCTTCGCAGCTTTACCCTGACATCAGGCGGCAGCTCCGACGAAGATTGGTTTGTCTCTGGGGCAGTTGTATTCTCCTTGCCGGCGGACGACTCCTCCGCCGGTGGTTTGCTCTCCCCAGCATTTTCCTCCGAGCCTGCGGACTCCAAGCGGGGCGTGGCTGATCTGCTCGAGCCTTCGTCCTCTCCGATGGCGAACTCAGGCTCAAATTCGTTGGGATCCGGTCCACGGACGGGGGTGCCGGTGTTCCGTCGGGGGCGGGTAGTTCGTCTGCTCGGGGATACATTGCGAGTGGGACGACGAGCGGAGTTGGAACGGGCGAGGGAGTCCTGGGCGGACTTCTGCCGGGCTTGCTCCTCTGCGATGCGGGAGTCGATCGCGTCACGGATACGCTGTGGGTTGCGATGAGGCCGAGCGTTAACATATCAAATCCGGGGAATTTGTTCGACACGTGAGGGTGTTCCATAAATAAATGGATCCGGAAATACTGTACCTGAAACATGACCGTGGCGGGCCTGTGAGCCAGGGCCACAGCTTGATCAATAAGATAGAAACAAGCGAGAAAGAGACGAGAAGCAGTTATTAAAGTAAGAAGGAGAAGGTAAAGAGTCGAAGGGGGCATAGGACAGATAGACTAGGCGGTGGTGATTCGTTGTCAGCGGGATGTGCTGCTGAGTTGACTTGATTGGGCCGCCAAGACTGGCAGAAAAAAAGGAATGACCTGGTCGGAGTATATCAATATACGTAGTACTTTGTCGTTGACCGTTTAAAGCGAGACGATGTCCATCGGATCCTCCCCGGATGAGTAGCTCTAGACTCTGCTTTAGAATTCACTCTATTTTGATCAACTTGTAATTTAGACGATCGCCGGCAATTGACCCGTTTGGCTTCCCTTTTCTCCTCAACAGGTTGATCATCGGCAATTGCAGGTATAGGGAAAGGATCGATATTGGAAATGAACCAGTTGGCCAGTAACTCAAAAAGGAAAATAACAGGAAAGAAGGGCCGTAAGTCATCGTGATCTTGTCACCATCACATGATATTCTACTGTGATAATGCGCCTCAGGCTGCCAAGCGCTTGCGCATAACCGTATTACTGACTAACCCAAAGCATAACTACTAGTTAATCCATATCTACACTGTTATGCAGCGGTATGACGTCGACCTCATTTTTTCTTTTATTTTTTAATTTTTAATTAAAAGGTCATAGTCGCAGTTTTAGTGCTTGCCATTTTAGGTTACGGGAAAATTTGCAGGTGGATCCGTCAGAAAGTGCATCCACAATCAGGCACATCCTCAGTCTCGACCTTTGCCAGGCATATATGCCAAACGTAACAGATATGGGTCATTCACATGACAGATCGACAGAATAGTACTCAAGTAATATACGCTTCTCACACGTTCATTTACTACTACTCTTACTTTTCTCTATCCTTCTAGTTTCTTCCAAGTTCTACTTCCGTATATCCCCAAGTCCAAAAAGAGAAAAAGCCCAATGACCAAGGCGCAGGCTCCCGTGATCGACCTAAACTGAATTCGTATTGCTTTCTTTCTCCGCTTTCCGACTTGATCCTACGAAACCAACCCCGTTTGAAACTCAAAAGGGACCACCCTCATTCTTCACGATCCAGCCAACAGGGCATCTGAGAGCACGTTGTGGCTCGTGAGTAGGGGGGTGGTTGGCGACATTACTCGCATCGGAGTCCCTGAGCGAAAGCTAATCAATCAATCTCGCATACCGGAAACTTCCCCTCCGTCGTCATTGCATCTTCTTGCCGTTGAACGGTTTCATGGGTGGCGGAGACCTCGAATTCTTTTGCGTTCCTTGATTTCCACTGGGGCCTTTTAGCTGCTTTTCTTAAGCTGGTTTAGCGGCTTAAGTCCCCATCCAACAACGTGTTTCCAGCCCAATCCCATTCTACGCAATAACAACCATGGCCGCCGACGGTGGTCCCCTCGCGGCCTCGTCTGCGTCTCTCGATTCAAGTCTAAGCCCTCTTCATGCATCTCCCTCGCCCTCCTCGACCTACATTGCTTCGTCCCTCGCCCTATCTGCTCCCGCCATAGCCGCCAGCTTTTCTGTGGCTTCAACCTTTTCAAATTCTCTTATCCCACCCCCGCCGTTATCCCCTCCTACACCTTCAACCATGGTGGGGTGGTTCGGATGGGTGTTTTCTTTCTTTTTCCAGGTCATCCCAAGCGTCCTGTACTGGGTGATAACGTTTGCAACCATCACGCTGCCCACATGGCTATTCACGCTGTTTTCAATGAGTTTGACCTTCACTATGAATTTCACCACCCTGTAAGTTTCCGACCCCGTGCAATGGGACACTCCGTCGATCGTGCGGTGAAACGCTGACACAATGCTTCAATTGATCCACAGCTTGTTGATCGCGCTGGCGATCGTATCGACCATCAGTTGGTTCATTCGTTACCGGTTCTTGAATATGTATAGTCGTCTACCTCCGGAGCCCCAACGCAAAGAACCCGATCTCGATCTCTTCCCCGATGTCCAGGAAGGGGATTCCAAACCGGGCCTGGCCAATTACCTTGACGAATTCTTAAGCGCCATCAAGGTCTTTGGTTATCTGGAACGTCCTGTATTCCATGAATTGACTCGAACCATGCAAACGAGGAAGCTGATTGCTGGGGAAACCTTGATGCTGGAGGAAGAGAAAGGCTTCTGTCTAGTAGTGGATGGTTTGGTCCAGATATTCGTCAAGTCCATGCGGGACGGAAAATCAAACGTAGACGATGGTTCAACCCGCATGGGGGCAGAGTCTTCTGATGAGGACGATCATCATATGGACGGAAAGCAAGGGTACCAACTTCTTACGGAAGTCAAAAATGGCGCCTCCATGTCGTCCTTGTTCTCCATCCTGTCCTTGTTCACCGAGGATATTCAACTACGAGCCAACGAAGGCTCGTCTTCTAGTGCATCCAGCGTAGGCCCTAGCACTATTGCCCAGGTATCTGACTCGTTCCTGGCGAGTCCTCACGGCTTGGAGGACAGCCTCGTTCTAATTTTATTAGAGATCAAGGTGACTCCGTCGCCCAGATAAGCAACAGTAATGGGGAACTTCTGCCGTCCGTCCCGCCCCTAAACCTAGGAGAAAGCCATGCTGTGCCCAGCCATGAACCCCACCCGGGGCCGGGGAATCATCCAGGCAAGAGACGGCGCAAGTCAGTCCATCCGGATATCGTGGCTCGAGCATGGTGGACACGACCATTGCCATCATCCCAGCCAGCGCCTTTCGCCGTCTGACGAGAGTATATCCGAAAGCGACCGCTCATATTGTCCAGGTGATCTTGACACGGCTCCAAAGAGTAACGTTCGCCACGGCACATTCTTATCTAGGTCTCAACAATGATGTACTGGGCATTGAAAAACAGATGACCAAATTCACGACTCAGGATCTGCCCAACGAAATGCGTGGAGCGGCGTTGGATCGCCTCAAGGACAAATTTATCAAAGAGCGAGACCGCCTGGGCCCGGAAGAGATCATCAAGGGCATTGCACTCCACAATCCTTCTGCTGGCAGAAGACGCCGGTCTAGTAGCTTCCTGAGGAAAGAAGCGGTTCTCCATGCAAAGATGGCAGCACAACCGAAGCGACCAGTGACCATGGCCAACCCAGAGGATATCTCCGGTGACCGCGAGTCGGCAGGGCCGAGCCCCGGAGATCTGTTGTCTACCATTCAACTCTCCCGGTTTGGCCCCCGATACGAACATTTGGCTCCTAAGCTGCTCAGCCCATTAACAGACAAAGAGAACCCCCCTTTTATGGCTCCCGTTATGCACAGCTCGCCATTCCACCGAAAGAAGGACTCAGTTGACGAGGATGCCCTGTTCAGAGAATCCATCCTGGACTGCATCATGAATGGCATCGGACTTACCAGCAGTACTCGCGATGTCTTACGTAAGAGCAGTCATACCTCGGGGGACATATCCCCAAAGCTTCTTTCATACGATTCCCGACGGCAGAAGGCTGTGTTCACTAACAATGCATTCGGCTTCATCGACCCTTACGATGGTTCGGCGGATGGTGAGACGGAATCAATGATGTCAATGTCCATGACCAGCGCCGGTGGGACGTCGCCTATTGTCAACCTACGAGAAGAACTTCGAAACGACATTGAGATCGTCTATTTCCCCCAGGGTTCAGTTCTAGTGGAGCAAGGGGAACGCCATCCAGGCCTCTACTATGTGATCGACGGATTCCTAGACGTAGGTATCCCTGTATCTGACAAAGGAGATGATCTTGTGGGCGGTTCGAGACCGGCATATGGCCCGCCACACGAGGAATTCTTTCCGACTCTGAAGCGGACGACGACCAGCTCCTCTCGCGCATCGGTTATGACGAGTGCCACAAACGATACTAAGCGGAAAAAGCAGTCTCGAAAGTCACTCTATCTTATCAAACCTGGTGGTATTCAAGGATACGTCGGATCCGTTGCATCTTACAGGTCCTATACGGATGTGGTGGCAAAAACAGATGTGTATGTCGGGTTTCTTCCAAGGTCATCCTTGGAGAGGATCGCCGAGCGTTACCCTATTGCACTATTAACCCTGGCAAAGCGATTGACAAGCCTTCTTCCTCGTTTGCTCCTTCACATCGATTTCGCTTTAGAATGGGTGCAAGTAAGTGCAGGCCAAGTCATTTATCATCAGGGAGACGAGAGTGATGCAATCTATCTTGTCCTAAACGGGCGTCTGCGGTCTGTTCTCGAAGGTACAGATGGCAAGATCACAGTCGTTGGCGAGTATGGTCAGGGAGAAAGCGTTGGGGAGCTAGAGGTCATGACAGAGTCGACACGCCCGGCGACTCTACACGCTATCCGGGACACCGAGCTAGCTAAATTCCCGCGATCCCTGTTCAACAGTCTTGCGCAGGAGCACCCGGGGATTACTATCCAGGTCTCTAAACTCATTGCTCAGCGGATGCGGGATCTCGTTGAGCTTCCCATGTCCGAAAAGGGCGGCGATCATGCCAACGCTGGCAGCGTCAAGACCGCCGCCTCTGTGGTAAATCTTCGTACCGTTGGTATACTCCCCGTAACGGCTGGGGTTCCCGTGGTAGAATTTGGCCATCGCTTGCAGAACGCACTTCACCAGATCGGCGTGACGAATGGCGTTACCTCCCTCAACCAAGCGGCGATTTTGAATCATCTCGGACGACATGCTTTCAGCAAGATGGGGAAATTGAAGTTGTCCCAGTATTTGGCCGACCTCGAGGAAAAGTACGGGATGGTACTTTATATCGCAGACACCAACGTGAACTCCCCATGGACGCAGACCTGCATTACGCAAGCCGACTGCATTCTGCTCGTTGGCCTTGCCGAGTCGTCGCCCAGTATCGGCGAGTACGAAAGATTTCTACTTGGGATGAAAACAACGGCCAGAAAAGAACTCGTGTTGCTACATTCCGAGCGGTACTGCCCTCCCGGGGTGACGCGCCAATGGTTAAAGAACCGGATGTGGATCAACGGAGGCCACCATCATATCCAGATGGGCTTCCGTTTAACCCCCGAACCCTCACATCCCCAGGCGAAACGGCTTGGGGCCGTTCTAAAACAACGAGTTCAGGTCATCCAGGCAGAAATTCAAAAATATACATCGCGGCGGATTCGCCAGACACCTCTCTACTCGGCACAAACTCCGTTCAAAGGCGACTTCCATCGCTTGGGTCGCCGACTTTGTGGCAGGTCTGTTGGACTCGTCCTTGGTGGCGGCGGGGCTCGAGGTATTGCCCAAGTTGGCGTCATCAAAGCACTGGAAGAGGCCGGGATCCCTATTGACATCATTGGCGGCACATCCATCGGCTCATTCATTGGAGCTTTGTATGCACGGGATGCGGATGTGGTTCCCATGTATGGCCGGGCGAAGAAGTTTGCCGGTCGCATGGCTAGCATGTGGCGGTTTATGCTGGATCTCACGTATCCCACCACCTCTTATACCACTGGCCATGAATTCAACCGGGGAATCTTCAAGACCTTTGGAGATAGCCAGATCGAGGACTTCTGGCTGGAGTACTACTGCAACACCACCAACATCAGCAAATCACGACCTGAATTCCACTCATCGGGTTATACTTGGCGCTACGTGCGTGCATCGATGTCATTGGCCGGTCTGATTCCCCCGATTTGCGACGAAGGCAGCATGTTACTTGATGGCGGGTACATCGACAACCTTACAGTGGCCCACATGAAGGGCCTTGGGGCCGATGTGATTTTTGCCGTCGATGTAGGTTCAATCGATGACAACACACCTCAAGGGTACGGTGATTCGCTGTCCGGATTCTGGACCGTGCTCAACCGTTGGAACCCCTTCTCCGCTTGCCCCAACCCTCCCACACTGTCCGAAATCCAAGCACGACTCGCATACGTATCGTCGATCGACAATCTCGAACGGGCCAAAAACACCCCTGGCTGTCTGTATATGCGTCCTCCCATCGACCCATACGGAACCCTCGACTTCGGCAAGTTTGATGAGATCTACCAGGTAGGCTACGCATATGGCAAGCAGTATCTAGAGAAACTCCGCAGTGAAGGATCCCTGCCGTTACCGGAAGAAACAGAAGAGAAAAAGAAGCTACAACGTACCTTGGCGCCTCGACGAGCGAGTATCTAAGTTTCGCCATCTCCATTGCCAACACACTATTACGAATGAACGAGTTTAGAACAGCGAATGGAGTTGTCCGGATTTAATCTCCAGATTAGACTTTCTTTGTGCCTATTGGATCCATCATCTTTTTGTACCTAGAGCAAGCGCCTCGCACTATACCAACAGCGTTCACCCTTGGCATTAGATATGATAGAACTTGGCGGATAGAAGTATATAGTACAGTGCATTCATCATGGATGGTTAATTGACTGTCTTTATACATATCAGAAATCAGAATTATGCCTTTTCATCTAATACAGACAGCAGTCCGGAACCCATGGTGTTGAATTCAGGTATCGTCCCTGCATCGAACAGCATATATACCACTTGCATTTGCTCTACACAATTTGATCACGTAGTGATGATAGAATGGGATGACATGTAGTTGACTCATCTCCTGACTATATCTACCATTCCCCGTTCTGCAATTTAATCTCCCAGCTTCAGGTTTTGTTTCCCTCGCTGACATGTATAGTGGCGGTCTAACCTATATTTATAAAACTGCAGATATAGATAGGCTCCTCAAGTACTACATAGAAAGACGTGTCTGTCCCATTGTGATGTGCCGATCAACGAGCAAGAAAATATGCTAGTCATCATGATAAAATGAGGATGATGGAAGAATGACACAGGGTTGAACATGTCTGATGAAAACCTTGCACGCTGAATAGGTTACTCCTGGCCACTACTAGTACCATCTTCAAACCTCCAACACACCCTCCGTATCTACCAACCTATAGTTAGCAATGCGTCTGAAAGATTCTCTGGCTAAAAGGTTCGAGGAGAAAGGCAAAATGCAAAAGGCCCAGCAGCTTCGACGCAAACAATTTAAATGGCACAGCTATAACCCTGAACTCCGACAATTTCTTCTCACATACTTTGACCATGCGTATATCCTGCGCTTCAAGATACAACGCGAAGCCTATCTACAAATACAGCATGACACCCTCTTCCAGCAGCTCGAGGCGAATCAATCAAACGCGGATACCCTGGTAACCGGTATGCAGAGCATCCAAAAGCAGCTTCAAGACATCAACCAGGAGATCTGGCAGGTAGAGCGAGATATTGAGTCTGCATTCAGAGTTTTTCCAGAGGGGCCCTTCAAGCGCGCTCTAGGTACCAGTCGTCAAAACAAGCATTTCTATACTGGGAAGTTTCGCCAAACCCAGTGTGTATCTGTGGGTGGATGTTGTGGGCGTGAGTGTGGTTGTTGCCAGAGGCCTCGCAACCCTAAGCGGCCATATCATTTTTCGCATTGTACATCGATGTGTAAGTGTTGTGAGGATGCGGGGGGCTTTAAGATCGAGATCGATCCTTCAAACCCTAGAGAGGATCCTATGAGTGTAACTGTTTCGGTTACAGATGCAGACATGAGAGGATCAGGGCGTTTCTATGGGAGGGATTTCGTTAGTGCTTGTATCTGGGGATAGTAGTACTTCCTTTTGATCCTTGGAAGCACCGGCATAACTAAGCGTTCAATAGTCAGGCTCTAACAGGAAAGAATCATAAGCCGGTATACCCTCTCGAATTCAATTGTATTTCGCTTATGTACTCCCACGAAAGACAGACAGGCTCCTTGGTCGGTAGCAATCCTTGCGTTCCCTTTCCAGTATTTGAGATTTCCTGCCCTCCACAGTGTCAGAACTGATATCAAGAAAGACTGTCTCGATCTGCTGAAACCACCGAGAATCGTCATGCGCTAGGTATCGATATAATAGTAAAGACTGTTGGCCTTTTGTCAAGATCAAATAAAACTTAATATAGACAATAAATACACATGCTTGGCACATAAAAAGCACATTATAAGCCAAGACAAAAAGAATAGGGCCGACGAGTCGATATACCAGCCTAGGTGCAGGCCGGCAGGGAGACCATTCTCAACACATTTTGGAGGTTCTGTGCACTCTGGGGTGTATACGTCCAAAATGTCTAGTATTGGTTGCAGTTGAGCCACTGAGGGCGTGGAGGTTTGACATAGAAAGATTGAGTGGACAACCTGGGCAGGCGCTGAGCGGAATAATGGAGATGAGTGTTATTCACCACCAAGGGCAAGAGTGGACCGTGAACTCTCGAGAGTTGCAAGGAAAGGTCGGAGCCGGGCAAGAACCTTGGTACTGCAAACAAATTATACAGCCTATACTGTGTAATAGACGGGCGGTGATATTCTTGCCACAGTGGTTCTGAACTTCAGACCGTTCCACTTCATGTTAACTTTATATGGAGAATTTGAAAGCCAAAGCTCCGTAGGAACCAAAGCTACCAACTTACCTCGAACCAATGTGGTGACATCACCTTAATTAATGAATCTATGACAGGTATATGACAGAACGTTAATCTTTAAGAAATATAAAAGTTGATCAGGGTAGAATATAAATATGTCACATGAAACTATCCGGATATTGAAATTACAAATATTAGTATACCTCCAACCACTTCAATCACCCATCTATGACCTCCACACTTCTCCCCTTGCCAATGCCCCGCAAGTAGATTGGCATCTCGTCACTCGTGATAGGTGTATTATTACGTCTGCGTAGTGCATGCCATGGGAAACCTGTTCAATGGTATCGTGAATCGTTCTCGTGGATTGTCTTGTCCGCCCGCCTTATCTGTACTTGATCGAGGACGACAGTGTAGTTTTGACGTTTATGCCGTCGCGACCGGGGCATCGGCGGGACCGCCGTGAGCACCGCCAGTCTTCTCGCGGACTGGGACGTTCTCGCGACGGTAGGCCCAGAGACCGAGGACCTCGAGGAACATGCCGAAGAAGGTGAAGATGCTGGTTTTCTGTCAGTGGCTAGGGAGCATGGTAGATGGAAGTCGGACGGCTTACAAGGTCAGGAAGATGAATGCTTCGTTGGCCCTCTTCTTGGAGCAGGTGATTCCTGGGGGAGCGTTGAGGAGGCAGTTGTTGCGGTTGTAGTCTTGGGCAGCGAAGATGAATGCGGTGAGCCACCTGGGACATTTGATCAGTACTTAGGGTCTTGGGGTAGGAATGGGGGTGGACTGCATACAGATACGAGAAGACGACATCAATCCCCAGAACGAATTTGCCAAGAGCCGTGGGCATGAACGGTGAGACAAAGCCTGGCAGGAAGAACACGACCGATATGGTAGACTGGATCGTGGCATTAGCTAGTAGTTGCCAAGATGAGAAACGGGGAACATACAATGATTTCTTGATATGTGATAGACAATCCACGGGGACCCTTGTTGATGAAGTAGGAAGTGATACCCATCACAATGACAGCGCTAGACCACTGCATCACTCGGGTGACGAGCTGCAGTGGACGTGTAATCGTACTCGAGAGCATTTTGTTGTGTTGATTTGTATGTAGATGTATGTACGTATGTTTTAGTTAATAGTACAGTCAGACTGGTGGATGAACTGAAGTATATAGAAGGCGAACTCCCGTGTGGCAGGCTGATGTGATTGATGGATAGAAACCACAGGTAGGGAGCGATCAGGACCAGGTTTTATATCTACAGGGCTGCTGTGTACTGGGTATCAATCACATAACATCACACCCGAGCCAACCGACGGGCTGCATACTTTTGCGTCAGAGCTCTCGAATCATGGCGGCGGCCGCTATCGAGGATCCACGGTGGGAAGTTCCATTTTCCCCCCTCCCTGTCGAAAGGGAGGGTAGACAGAGAGGGGACGAAGGGAAAAAAATTAGAATTACCTAGTATGGAAGTGCTACCTGGCAGCTGTTGTTTTCCCCAGATGCGTCATAATTTCCTCTGCATGAAGTAAACTTTTGGCGAGTGGTTATCACGAAATGGACCAAAAAACTAGTCCACGGTTGATCCACAGATCATGTTCGCCAATCAGAGACCTTTTTGATTCAGTGACACCGACAGCTTTGGCCAACAACGTAGGACTTGCAGCTGATCCTTGTCCGGGAGATGCCTCTCGACGCCGCCCATCTGCATCCTGGCATCACATACGCAGGAAGGGTCATCATCATCACCGGAGGGGGTGGAGATTAGGGAGTCGGATTCACGGGTCCCAGTGGATGAGATCTGCAGAACGCTGAAAACCAGAGCAAGGGGGGTGCCGGGCATCAGTCCATGGTTCGGGAGGGGAATCGTTGCATGACTTTTTGGTAATCCATTTTTCATAGTATAACTTCAACGGGAATGGTCTCGTTTGCGGGTGGACTGAGCCAGTCGGCATGCCGCGGAATGCACATGTTGAGCCAATTGACCGTCCAACTTAGATAATACATGAGGTAAAAGTCAGATAAGACAAGGAAAGTCAAATGGTTAGACTTAGCGAGAAATCCAAATGGGTCAAAAGGTTGAGGTTGTTGTAGACTTTCATCCTGTCATGTTACCCACTAATCCCGCCCGGGTTTAGCATGAAGAGCAAAGTCGAGGCAGATGACCCTCCCGTGATCCTTGGTCTCGATGTGTCGATTGCGGATATTCGGGTTTCTCTGCTTTTCTACTAGTAATGTTATTTCATCGAAACTCGACTCTGCTTTGACTAAACCTCAAATTACTGGCCCGAGGACCGGATTATAGCCGATATGCAAACCCTGGATATTTACTCCGAGACGTGCACGGTGTGAGTGCCTATGTACAGGTGCACAGGTTCTGCTGATCCTCATGCAGAAATGTCTATTTGGTGGCCCCAAAATGGAAGGACTATGATAATCGGAAGAAGAGTCATGCATTACGGAGTACACGGCCGATGCACCCCGCACAACGTATGATAATAGCGGTGGACTATAGAGTGGAAATGTGTATGGGCACTGTGCTCCGTCCTCAAGGATGGAATGCCTTCGGCTCCCTCATGAGGTGCTCTAGCTACCCACCCTCAACCCTAACTAATGTACCAAGTACACGATCATGTCAGCTCACGGCCGAATTTTCTACGAACTACGCGACCCAGGCAAGAGAATCTTTCCAGTTCCAAGGGATTTCCGGCGTACCGTACAAGGATCGTCGTCTTGCCAAGGTTCACCAAAAAACCGAGGGCATCTGACTTGGCCCTAGTCGTGGTCTGGTCTGGCCGCTGGCCGTTCAGATCCCGATTTCTTAATCCATCCGTGCTGTCGAACAAAAGGTCGCAAACAAATCGGATTCTAAGACCGTAACCACGCCACACGCCCAATGCGTCATAGGGAACCCACTCAACAACAGGTTTGCCAGACAGGAAGCTATTGAAGCTTCGAGCGCTTAAACGGCTCCTGAAGATTGGCACCGGTCGATGCGCCAATGTCACTAGTAGCAAAGTCTACCCAAGCTCGGTTTTTAGTCATGACAAAGGACTTACTACTCGTTGTACATCCTCTATCCCCTCAAAAGAAATCATGTGTGCAGTTCAAGTCGGAACGGTCGGCACCTCCCATCCTTGCTCGAGTAACCTCCTCCGAGGAAATGGAGAAAGAGACGAGGACCTTTGCGATTCGGACCCACAAGGCTGAAGGATATTCTTTTTCGTCCCGGTTAACCCACTTGTTTATAAATCTACCGCACTAATTATCATCGTGACTAAGAATCCCGCTCTGATTGTCCCGCGCTCTGCTCTAGACTTTTACTCTTGATGCATGTATGATTGTGAGTTGTCGGGTTGCCTTCTATGACGTCTTTCTTTTCTTCTCTCCTTTTCCTTTTTTTCAACCTTTTGTCCAAGTAGTACCAATATTAGTCTTTCTTTGTGCTGGTCTAATTGTACCAGGTGATGTTGAAGCAACGCTGCCTGAGGCTGTACTGTGTACACCTGTCAGCCCGATCCCTTTTGTCTTATTTTCATTTTCTCCCTTGTCTATTTCATTTCGGTTCTTTTTTAATTTCCCCTTAAAAGTTATACTCTATATCTCATCATAACCTCGTTCTCCTTACATCGCAAAACATATTCCCCCGACTAAATTACCCGATAAACAAACTACTAAATTCAATCCAAGATTAAGTCTACCAAGAACTTTGACCGACCATTAAGTCCTTACTCTTTGTTTCATTACTATGTCAAGGGAGTGGACGTAAGGGGATTCATGATAGACGGAGGGGTATGACATATCCCGGATTCCAATATCCCTTGTGGGGGTTAAGTTTCATCAGGGGATTTTATATATGCAAGGGAACCTCCCTTTTATACAGAGTACCAGGTGTTGTTGGAATTTGGTTATGGGATAGATAGCGCAGCATCCATGGGACAGCGGTGCTGTTTATGTGGGAATGTGAATAAAGATAAGTGGCATTGAAATGAATTATCACAAGTCAACCGCTCCGATTAGTTCGTATCTGTACATGTTGTTCCTTGCGCCAGACTCCTGGGTTTTCTTCACGGAACCAATTTCCCACTTTTGTGCCTCGCGCCATGGATTCCCGAGGTCGTTATACGAGCTCTCCGGCCAATGGGGCAATGTACTTGCTGTCAGATGATGGACGCTGTTCTTGTGCCTCGCGCCAATCAACTGGGTCAGTTCTCTGACAAACATCACTCGGGGAGCCCTTGTCACTACTATAGAGCGCGACAACGTAAGGCCGGGTTTTCATATTTCCTATGTTGTTGACGTTGTTTACCACGTGGTGACGTTCCCCAGATCATGTTCCTGGGACTTTGTTAGCCAATGTGATGCATTCGAGGTAATATTAGTAGATTGGTGTAGAACGTACCTTGAGGTATTCGCTGCCCTTCTCGAGGTACTCCTGCCGTGTGATAGATGATTTGGTCAGGTCGGCGCCGGAAGCCCACTGCGCAGCTCCTCTCCAGGCATCGAGAATGGGATCTTTGGCACGACGCACGTTGAGCTCGGCGTCAAGAGGCAGGAAGGCCCGGAATTCGTTGCGGAAGCGCTCATCGAAGTTTTGGAAGAGAGTGTTGCCACCGGTCATGAATACATCGCGCAACAACCGAGACTGGTCCTCCGGGTTCGTAAATCGTTGGTTGACGATGTCCGCAGCGATCTCGATCAAGCCAGCCTGGTCAATACCTGCGATGGACGGCTTGAACACGACCTCGGGCACTCGGATCCGCTCCACGTTCAGGTGCAACTGATGAGCCTCCCGCTGACTTTCTGGGTCGAATGGCCAAGGTCCCCGCAGGAAGACATGGACAAGGCTCTTGGTCCAGTCCGACTGTGCAGCGAGAGTGTGGTTCTCCGTGAAGTCAGGGTCGTGTTCGAGAAGCTCCTTTTCGACGACATCGAGCATTCCGCCGAGATCCTCTTCCTCTTCCTCGTCACTCTGCTCTCCGGTGGCCACGGTACGGTAGACACCCCAGTCTTCGTCGTTCGCACCGAAGTCGTCATCATCGCCACCACGTCTTCGCTTCTTGGGGCCATCCGCAGCGAGGTTGGCAAGGGTCTTCATGCGCATCTGACTGGCCAACGATTTGCGGTTACCGAGGTCTGCCTTTAACCTGTCACGTTCTTTGATCCTTTGCAAGATGCTCTATTAAGCGATTAGCAGCAGTATCGTAAGCTTCTCCGTCGTGCATCCTTACCTGTCGGTTAGTCCTGCGTTCAGAGAGCCAGCCCTCAAAGTCGGTCTCGCGCTTCTCCCGGTCAAGGCGTTCCTCTTCTTCCCGGCGGGCCTTCTCCCGTTCCTTCTCTGCCTTCGCGCGCTGTCGGGCCTCGACATTGGATTTCATAAGTCGCTGATGGCGCTTCTCTTTCAAACCAGCCTCGTCCAGGTCCTCATCCGGTATATCCAACAAGGGGAACGACATTTCCTCCGCGGGCTCTTCGCTCTCTTCTACCCCGAGGTCCCTATTCCTGGATCGTTTGATAGAACGTTCCAAATCCCGAATGATCCGTTCAAGGTGTGCTTCGTCTTTCAGATCCTCAGCCTCCAAGATGCGCCTCGCCTCCTTCTTAGTCTCTGACTGAAGACCATTTTGAAGATCTTTGTAGTACTCGAGCTCCTGCTCCTTCTTCATGAGCTTTTCCAGCCGCATCTTGGCTGCTTGTTCCTGCAATCGACGTCCACTCTCTTTCTTGCGCTCTGCAATCCGCGCCAGTTCTTCCTCGGATTTCTCTGGCACAACATGCTCCGTAAATGGATATTGAATAACAAGATCCCTATCTTCGAGGCCCGTCCAATCCAAGTATTTACTCAGTTCCTGGTCGTAGTCCTTCGACACGTAGCAATGCTTATGGACCAAGTCTTCCATCTGGCTTTCAGTCAATCTGGCAGGGAAGGTCGGGTATTTCAGTCTCATCAGTTTCAGTAGGTAATCCGACGCATGCATTCCACCCCAGTTGAGTCGTGAGCAGTTCGAAAGTAGGGCCTTGTTATTTAGTACAGGGATGACCTGTGTTGATGTATGGGAGGAGGAGATAATCAAGCCATCGGTTCCACGATTGTACCGGTAAGAAAACAGGGAGTCGATTCCATAAGCGACTGAAGGCGCAGAGTAGCACTCGAATAGGATTTCGTTCATCACTAGAAAGGTGTCAGCGGGGCGACATCACGGCAGGATACGTAGAAGGGACCGACTCACTCTTTCTGGGGTAGTTAAGATTCGCGATCGGTTCTGTCATGACTATGGGCCTGTCGATACCACCGTTGGCTCCGTCGACCCCCAGTTTAAGGAATAGATAGTCTAGCACGCCTTCCATCACATCCCAATTGCCGACAACGCTGCTGCCAGGGTCAAACGCATAGCGCAGCTGGCCGCGCGTAGTGGCATCGACGTAGGCATCGTATCCGATAAACTGACACGCTTTATTGAGTTTCCGGTCGCGGTACCGACTCATCACCGGGGGAAGGATGAAGCGGGGGTTCTTGTCGAATGACCATCCGGCTTTGACCAAATTTGAGCCTGTTAAGGAAACCAAGATATCAGCATGCATAGATAAGCCGGGGACTAGGAGTACAGGCCAACGCACCATTGTCAATCACGATAGCGCTTGTGTCGGGCTTTGACCTGCTCCGCTGATAGCCATCTGGCTGGGGGGCGTGGTAGCCTTTGAAAGGAGGCTCTTGAGCATTATAAACCTTCGGAGGTGGTTTCGCAGCACTCTTCTCGGTCGAGTTGATCGCGAAGCGGCCGGGAAGAACCCCTTGTACTGATGTGATAGTCATGGCGTTGTGGAGGTGGGATCAAGCAAGAGCAACAGAGAGCTTCCGGGGATACGGTTCACCGCATTGCAGGTGTCGCGGACAGATCAATAGCGAGGCTTCAAAGGAGGGATGGTCTGCACTTGATTGGGGTATCAAAGTAGGTTTATAGACTATTGGCGACACTGCCCCAGGATGAAAGAATGTGAAGCTTAAAATCCCCGGTTTGAACGGCGGCGGCGCAGTGGACGGAAGAGCCACTGTTGGTCTTGTATGGTGCCAAGACATCAATCTCTCTGTCTCCTATGTCTCTGCAGGCCGACTCCGTCCTTTCAAAATGTATAAATTGAAAAAGAATAAAATGAAGAAAATGATTTTACAGTATATTGTGTTAAATAAAACTTGTACCAAAGTCAATCCCAATAGCCTTCGTTCCCTACATTTACTCCTCGTGGTATCTCATATCTGTATCATGATTGATCTCATATCCCATCATATGTACTCAAAACTCATTGAACAATCATTCGCTTTGCGACGGTTCTTTCAAGTTCTCGGTAGCTAATCCTGTCAGTCTGAGTTCATGATATAACGAGAGATGGATCAGTACCTTCCAAATGAAACAGCACATTAGATTGGTAATTCTTGAACATTTGCGCCACCAGCTCCACATTCATGTTCTGAATATTGACCTCCTGTAATACAGTTCTTAGCAAAGTGTCAGGACCATAGAGGAGATTGACATACCTGGAGGCTCTTGTTCATGACCATGATGGCCTCGTTCAGTTTTTCCTGTTCAATTATCAGTATCAATCAATATATTTATGATGGCCACAAGTAACATACAACATTGTTGATGATTCGTGAGAGAATCACCGCTTGCTGGTGCTCGTGCGGGCTCTCCTACAAGGTCTGTATCAGTACTGTCCCTAGCTCTATAGATCCATACTTAGTCAACCCACCATTGTTATTGGTATTGAATAACGAGTGTTATGAATAGAGTGCTGGTCTGGTGTTTGTTTGTGCTCGCCCATCAATACTGCCCAATGCGGTGCATCACGTGGCTTAGAGTTCTAAGTGTAAATCGAGCCAAATCTGAAGCTTTATATTGGTCTTTTTATAATGCATACTCAAATAATATTAATATTACTATAGTGTGTTGCCATACGATTCACACACCCAGCTTCTTTTGTTATAGAAGCATTGTGCGCTATTCGCCAATAGAGACCAATCCGCGTCAAGACTGTCCACCCTCCGGACCATCTCCCAGCTTCACGATCTCACCTTTCCGCACCGATCAGCAACTTGACATCTAACCTCCTGCCACTTAACCAACCAACTAAGAAAGAACAGGAAAGGCCAACGACAATGGCACCTCCCACTCCTGCCGAGAACGAAAGCCACCAACAACTCCTCAACCAACTCGACATCGCACATGTCCCGCGCCCCTTCCGCAACCCCCATTGGAAGCCTTCCCAGCGGCGCAACAAGAATGTGAAGCAACTGATCTCCGAGAGCTCTCGGAAAGAAGCCTCTCAGATGGCCACGCAAGCAAACTCCGGCGCAACGACGCCTCTCGTGGCCACCACCTCCGCCAGTACAGATGGCAGCCAGACACCCGCAGACCTGGGTCAGCGCACGAACATCGCGCAAGCGGCGCAGAACCTCTCCACGCTTGTCCTGGAGAAGAATGCACGGGCAATGTACTCGTCGGGGCCGGCGGTGACGTATACGAATATTGAATCAGCGCCGTCGCTGCACCCGTCGCAGCAGACAAGGTATTGCGATATCACGGGGTTGCCGGCTCCGTATACGGATCCCAAGACCCGGCTGAGGTATCACGATAAGGAGGTCTTTGGGGTGGTCCGATCCCTGGCGCAGGGTGTGCCTGAGAGTTATCTTGAGTTGAGGGGGGCGCATGTGGTTCTCAAGTAATGGGCGTTGGAGATTGCGTAGAGGAAGTGATGTTTTACGTGAATTTGTCTCGCAAGTGAGGTGAGCTACGATGGCTGAATTGCCGGGTTTGGATATGGAGAAGGCTAATGCATTGCAGATACTATGCTATGATTTGGTCTACTATGTAGAATGTCCGGCCATCACAGTCAAGCCCTTTCCACCCACCGTGCCCCTTTCGAGACAGGTTCAAAGAAAGCGCTCCGGCTTAATCGTGACCTTTATATTAGTCATTCTTCGCCTTGTGCTAGTTGCACTCGACTAATACCGACGCTCCACGAGCAAGAGCGTCAGTTACAGCATCCAGGGACGCTGTCGCCGCGGCGTATAAGGGAGCCAGAAGGCTGACAAGGAAGGGGGAATCAAAGAGATCCAGGGGATCTAGATGTGATTATACAAATATAGACCAGTTCCAGTCCGATTCAAAGCTGTTGTTGTACATCGCCATCATTCATTAAATGACATCTGGATATTACCAGCACTGCACAAGGCAAAGCCACCAGTACTGATTCAAGCAGTATTATTACATTGGCTCGATATATAACCGAAACATTGGACATAACGAGCAAGCGTACGCCATCCAATGGCTATCATGTTTTCAGATATCAACAACAATCAAGAAGGTAACAGTCGAAACGAAAAATGTGCGGTTAAGAACGCACTCGAAGCTAGCATGTACACCGCCTCCCCAAAGCGCCTAGCCCCAGCCTAAGACAAAAGGGGAGACGTGGCAGAAAAGGACAAGCAAATCAATCGCCATTGTTAATCTAAATAACGATAAATATTCATACTTGCTTTCTCGCCTCTATTAATGAATAATGACCATTCGACACGACTGAACTCTATTTCAATTCTACAAACTCCCCCCAAAGGAATACCCCGTGTGGTCTAGCCCGCGATCCAAAAACCACTGCAAACGGACCAGTACAATACCACAATAGTATCTTATCTATCGCGCACCTAACTTTTCGACCCATCCGGGACCTAACCTCTAGTCCACAACATCACCGAACAATTGCATCGCCACAAGCGCATGAACGCATTTTCCTCCGCTACCTAGCAAACTGCACGCTCTCCTCTTACCCATAATCCTCATCATCTCAATCACAGTCCAGAATGCCCACAATGTGGCTCTCAGATAACCAAAGTAAGCACGAGATACAAGGTCACGCGCCCAGGAACAACATCCACGATCTAACATGGTATACAGAAATCGGGGTGATCTTCTGCTCAGGCGGTATGTAGCAAGCCATCATCTACTCCATGAACAATGTTGCACGATCTTATATACGCCGTCAAACACCTGGACAAAAACACCCACTCTGGAAAAAAAGAAGAAGCGCATCAATTGACAGAGGTCCAATAAAACAGGAGCCCTCTTCCTCTTCGGTGGCGTCCTTCTCTTCTTCGATCGCTCGCTGTATGTCCCTTTCCTTGACTCCCCCATCAATATCCCCAAATAAGAGTCAAACCCGCAAAAGCTAACAACACATAGTCTGGCAATGGGAAACGTACCTCCCCCCAAATAACCCACCCCAACCCCAACTCCACTCCAGCAAGAACTAACCAAAAAAAAGATCCTTTTCTTAATAGGCCTCACGCTCATAATCGGTGTCCAAAAAACCCTAGCCTTCTTCAGCCGACGCCAGAAACTAAAAGGCACGGCCGCATTCACCGCCGGCATCCTCCTCATCCTCCTCCGCTGGCCCCTCACGGGCTTCCTGATCGAGCTGTACGGGCTATTTATCCTCTTTGGCGACTTTCTGATCACGATCGGGCAGTTTGCGGGCAATATCCCGGTTGTGGGGCCATATTTGCAGAAGGGTTTGGAGGTTTTGGCCGGCGGGAGGAGTAATGCTGAGCTGCCTGTTTAGAGGGGTTTTTCTTTTCTGTTTTATGGGGGGCTGGGTGCATGAACGGACGAAAAGGCAACGGCAAGAATAAGCCTGTCAAGCAAGGGTCTACTTAGCCTAGACCAGCGGTATCCCATCTCCTGCTGCCTCCAACCCGAACGGCCGATTTCTCCTACACCCACAACAGGCCCCACTGTTTCCCCTAGTGAGGTAGTTAATGTTAAAGGTGTGTAGGAGGTAGGTTGTTGTTGGGAAGGGGATTGTTGAGGGTTGTATGAGTATGAGTATAAGCACGGACGAGTGGAGGGGGTTGTCGATGATTATGATGAGATGGATATGATTTACTTATTTCTTTTTATGGGATTGGTGTGCTTTTCTCTGTTTGGCAGGGAGAGGGCACTGTACTGGCTTTATGTTGATTGGGGGGGGGGGGGGGGGTGAATATATATTGTAATGCTAGAATTGTAATTATCCTTCTGTTCAAATGTGTATTTCATGGGGGTCCAAAAGTATGTGACATCCCATGCTTAAAGGTACTCAGCGAATCTATCTGCATTGTATGAGGTGGTAAGTACCTTTAAGTACCAGAGGTGACAGACCTGTGGACCCCCACTGCACTTGTACGGAATGATAACGAGAAAGCCTGTTCTGTAAATCAAATCTCACAAACCACTATACTGTTGCCGATAGGCAACAATGCACAAGACAGGAAATCGGAAATCTTTCTTGCGTACTAGATCAGAACCTATGGCACATATCTACGAGCGATGCTCAATATCGGTGAACGTAAAAGGAATAAAAAAGGTAGAGTAATAGTAGAAGAAATGAAGAGGACCCGCCGGTAAATCGATTCAAAGCAGACACAGTCCTTTTTCACAAGTTAAGAAGATATTCATTTCGTTGCTACACCGCCGTCTAGTACTTGTTGAGGTAGTCAACGAGGTTCTCGACCACGGTGGCGGCGTTGGGGGTCTGAACAGACTCGGGGTGGTGGGCGATCATGACGCAGGACTTGGCCCTCACAACGACAATACCCTCCTTGCCCTAATCGGGAGTTAGCATGTCTTCGACTTTCCGATATGGAGACTCGCGGTCAGGTCTCTGGTGGGCGTTGTACCTTCTTTCCGTATAGACTGCGGTCGTCGGCCCGGATAGCGACGAACTTCTCGCCGCCGACGTGGAAACCATTGGCCATCGCCGTGGCGCTATTAGCGAAGGCGGCAGCGAGTTCCTTGAGCTCATCGACACTGATCTGTGACGGTCGTTAGTGGTTGAATATTGGAATCCCGCGGGACACGGAGTTGGCGGATCTAGTGTCATGGAGTTCGGTGGTCGCATACTGTGAAGCCGGGAGAGTAAGCCTCGGTGCCGCCAAGGTCGTGGCTCAGAACGGCAGCCTTGTCAAACTGGCCGGATCCCATCAAGCTGTATGGTTGTGGTCAGCATACATGACCGACTAACTGAACGGCGGAAAGCTTGTCGGGGAGAGCTTCGGATTGCGGAAGTGGGGTAATAGGAGAAAGTCTTAGGGGGGTGGACGGTACCTGGAATCGACATATCCTGAGAGCAAGAAGACAGACTATTAGCTACATCGTTCTATGGAGATGCTGGCTCAGACGAGCCTCGAGCAAGAACCAGTCAGGAGAAAGGGACAGTCACTTCAATCGTACCTTGCCAAACAGCAGAGTGAGCACCCATAGTGACTGATAGACGGAGAAACGACGGAGAAGGGTCGGGAAAGGGAAGTGGGTGAAGCGAGGAGAGTAGTCAACCGCGAAAGGGTAAGAAAGTAGATGGAAGGTAAAGAAGTGGTTGATTTGTTTGTGTGGGATGAAGAAAGAGGGGGAAAGAGTCCGTTGAAGTTGATTATTAGTTAAGGTAGAGCCGCGCGCCGACGAGAGACCAGCAGGTGGGGTGTGTTTGGCTGCGTTGGCAACCAAACGGGAAAAAAACACAATCAGTGATTTGCGTGCCCCGCCCTGACCATTCCTGGAGGGACTCTTTCATGCAAATCAAAATTAATACAAGAATGAAATAAAAAATAAAAATAAAATAAAATAAAAAGCCACCTCCATGCGACAGCCCTCCAGGATGAACCGCTACCCAGATCAACAACCACTCTACACCTTTCACCATACTCCCCCTACCCCAACCTGATTCCTCCTCATCCGGCCGACAGTCCCGGCAATTGAAGTACTAGTAGTGGTCGAGTCACCGCTAGATTCTCAAGCTCCCTCACGATTTAGTCTCGAGGCGGTGGAGAGAACCAAAACCGGTCTTAGTCTAATTCGGGTTTGACCTGAGCAGGAGCATCCACTTGAGCATCTCCGTCTCTTGGGTGATGTGATTCTCTCCTCCCCAATTGCCTTACCGCTTGTTGCGGTGCGCTGCAGCTGCAAGGCACGTGCCCGTCATATCTGACAGGACAAATGCAGTCAGGTGCAGATCCTCTGCCTCTTTTTCTGTGGAGTCGGAGGTTCCCCTGACAATACAGACGACCGACGGTATTCATGACCCTAACTGGTATGTAGAACACATCAGTTCGGTTGTTGAACCCCAGATAGTACTGCTAGTCTGTACCTGGAAGGGTCCAACAGTGCCGTTAATAATAGCAGTATGGCATACTCTACAAGAAATGATGCTTGATTTGGCCGTAGGCTGTGCTACCAGACAATTAATCGAAACCAATCCATGATATGTCATAAACACCGCAAGAAATATATATCGCCAACGGCTTTTTTTTTAATTGGGAACGCCTTCCTGAACCCACCCAATCAACGGCAGATCAACAAGTCTAAAGTGGCTCATATGCATTACGATCCTTTTAGTACATACGGAGAGTTTCCCATCCCAGCCACCCAATCCTGAGTAAACATCGCTGAGCTTCAGGGGTGGAAGGCTGGGGAACCACCGGGTAACAGTATCCCAACAACCTGCATATACAGAGTAGAATAGACGCGGAATAATAGATAGCTTGAAGGCAACAAGGCTCGCCTTTGACTTGCCTTATCGTAAAAAAAAAAAATAGCGGTCAGCGACAGACACATACCCGGCTATCTCAGGAGACCAATATAATACCGTCGGCCAGCAGCAACCCCTGAAAACGCCAACGCCTCCTGTAGATACAGAAAAGAAACCAGGTAGCCAAGCAAAGAACATATCACCAGAATATGGATTAATCGAAAACGGGATTGTCACCTCCGCGACGCACGCAGATCATCCATCTCCATCCAGCCATTCGCTCGATTCACCCGAGCACCGGCTGAACCCATCTTCATGTTATTAGTCGATCTCTCCCCATTCTCAAACCCATTTGGGAGTTCATATCTGCTGCTCCCCGGTAGCTCAACTCTCCGATTATCATACATCTTCTCGGGGATGCCGCTGCGCTCATGGTGGACGCCTCTCGTGAGCCGCTCTTTGCGGGCCTTCTCTCTTTGTGCCTCCTGGCGTTCGAATGCTGTCCGACAGGTCATTAATCCATAATTCATCCGAAGTGATATGTATTAAATCGAAGAGGAGACGCTTACCTCGCCAAAAGAAGACATATACACCCATGATTACGAAACAGGCCGCAAGAAAGGCGAACATAACCCCCAACTCGTGCCCGAGAGAGGACATCGGCGTGAAAGGGGGGATGTTCTTCGGTTTCTCGTTATCATTGTGCATCTTTCTTCGCCTCCCGCTGCCCTTGTTACTTTCTTGGGTTTAGAGACGACTGGCGCTCGATGCGGTGAACTATATCAAGAAGGTGAACTGAGTGAGATCTCAATATACAACCCCAAGAATCCATGGATGAATCAAATAACCGACCCGGGAGAGGGTCGGTGACATTTAAGTTCGTGCTGTCAGCCTGCCAAGTCGCATGCGACAGCAAGGCTGATCCTTGTTTGTCCGGGGGAGGCTTCGTGTTGCCCGCATGTTGTTTGCCGGCGCCCAAAAGAACAAAGACGTGAGACGTCGGGCCTTTTTGATTCTATTGGCTATCCGGTATTCTGCCGTGAACGCAAAATAAAGAAAAAGGAAAAGACACGCAGCAAGCATCGTTAATGGTAATAATAATATGTATATATTGATTGATTGGTTGAATCATCATGCATAGTAGATACATCGTCGACTAAATCCGAGTATACCAAGACCGGAGCAGAAAAAAAAATCTAAGGAAAAAGGTATCATGTACACGTAGAAAAAGCGTGGCAAGCCCAGTCTATAGAACAGTCGGGTATGAATGCAAGTGCAGCTAACAATGCAGCACATAAGGTGAAGAAGGTATGAAACACGAACAGCAGAGCCCATATACTATTCACAGAGTATTACAGGGCTCTCTGCTGTCGGATGCATGAATGCAAATACGCTCGTAGCAATAAGCAACCACATGGGTTGCCAGGTCGTAGAAGAAGATTAGGAAAAAAAAGACGAACTCCTTATGCATACCCCACACAATGGGGGATGAAATGCGATGGTCGTTGGTCATCCGATAGGCCAACTATGAGACTTGGAGAGAAGGGCTCGAAATCTCAAGCCCAGATGCTTGACAGCACGGCGATCACCCCAGCATCACAGCTGCGAGCGCTGTGCATGTCAGCCCGATAGCCATTCCTATCCATGGTGTTTGGCCAAGAGTGCCTTCACTCCGCGCGCGCAGCGACTTTGTTACCCCCGCTGATGCGGTCAGTGTTCCCAACCCAATTGATCCACTGGAGGGTTGCGGCCATTGATCCATAACGGTTGTTGTGAGAATCTCTTCCGTGGTCGCGGCAGCCGGGGGCTTGGCTGCACCAGCATTGGCGATTTGGACCAATTGACGGGCTTCCAATGGTGACTTCAACTCATGTTCTCCGCTTTGAGGATTTTGAATATTTGGCAACGGGACCGGAGGCGTAATGTTCGGTAGCGAAGGACTGGGCGCGACAGCGGCAGGTGCCTGATCAGCCTCAGCGGCAAATGCTACCGTGGGCGCTAAGCACAGAAGAATATTTGACGTCTTCATGTTGATTGTGATCTGAGCGATTTGCGATGATAATACGGGACTTTTCGAGGGATCGTCTCAGAGGGTCCACTGATCGGACGGAGAATCTCGCAGAAGGGAAGTGAACGGTAACGACAGTTCGTGACTAGATCAAGTATATCGACAACAATGATCCAACCTCAAGTAAGCCTGATGTGGAGGAGTCGCGTCGCAACAGGGACCGAGAGGGTGTCAGGGGGGGGGGAACGAGGCTAGTAAGCGAGAGACTCCTCACAGGGGAGTCCCGAGACACGTTTCAGGAGATGAAGGGTGACGATAGGAACAATCAGAACACAGAGAAAGGAAGTAACACCCAACAAAACAGAACAGCGACCACGACGACGGGGGAACAGGAAGAGGAAAAACAAGCAGTGCAGAGATGGAGAACTGAGAGCAGTTGAAGGGAGAAGAAAACCCGGCCAGACGCCCACCGACCCCCGTTGGCCCTGGAAATTAGTTTATTTCCTGGAGTGTTTGGCTTCTTTCTGTTCGACTAACAGGCACGGCCCCACTCTGAGACCCGCCTCTGCGTTTATTGCAGGCGATCTCATTGGGCGGTCACCAGCCGCGTCAGCACGGGCTGGCAGTAGCGCGAGTCGATCGATGTCTCGTGCCACTCACAGAAGCTTGTCAGGGATTCGAAGCCAATCCAAGGCGGTGGAGCCCCAAGACGACCCTGTAACAATCGCCATCGGACTTTCCCCAGTTAGTACCATGGCTGACCCGTCTATGGCCAGTGAGGGTGCCTGAAGGCTCCACGCGAGGTTGGTGTAATTTCCTGTTTGATTGTCGCCTCGCTTTGAGCCTGGGACCCTTATCGCAAGTCGTACCGTCATGGGCAGCAGCTAACGGAAATCATGCATAAATTTAAAAGATAAGGTAAGAAACCAACAATAATCATAACAGATAAAATTAAAATAAATATAAA